>NC_134792.1:64865234-64867734 GCF_046742065.1 Oratosquilla oratoria
CAGCGTTTCCACAGCAACAAGACAGACCCATGCCGCGTCGGCCCACAGCGCGTCCACGCGTCTCGGAGCGCGCGCGCGCGCGGGATCGCTCCCCCCAAGCCCCCCCCATCTCGGCCGAGCAGTCAGTCCAGCCCAAAATAATCTCGGGAGTATAGCGCTCTCACGCCCTGCTCTCATGTCACTGCATGCTGTAGCTTGTTTTCCTTCCACGAAACTCGCCTGGGGGTTGAGTCCTTGTGTTGATAGGGCATGCACAGTCGCAAATAAAAGTCCAGCACTGCTTTGTGACACCGCGAAGTATTCTTGCGTACATTCGAGATTTACCCTTGAGCTATCAAAATTATTAAAATCTATATTTAACTCTTGCTTTAACACAATTTCCTTTGGAAGAAAAATTCCATTGCATAAGAACCACGTTTTATAATTTCATAGTTTATCTTTACATTAATTACTCTACGTCAGAAGTCATGTTTGGATAGTGGTGGTGTAATAGTATGGGTAATGTTTTTATCTGGAATAGTACATTGTACATAAATATTTTTATATATGAAAATCCCCTATGACGAAACAAAAGTACTACAAGGAAACGCACGTCAGTAAGGCAACTCGCATACCAACGCAACCAGTTGCATGAAACCAGTTGCTTATGACTCCACAACCAGTTGCATTGCGACTGAAACATGTTTCTTTCGAATTCCTCACATTGGGACGACTAAAACTACGGTTGCCTCGACGTGAAGAGTTAAGAAACCAATATGTCAGTCGCAATGCAACTGGTTTCATGCAACTGGTTGCGTTGAAGTGCAACAAGCTACCTTATTCAGAAGCTGCATAGCGCGGTACATGACATTTGCACCCAACTGTATAACTCGCTTTCACGGCTGCAGCTGCAGCCACAGCTGATCTCATGCATTATGCGCAGCTGACTTATGGTCAACTTCCGTCCGGCTGCAGAGGAGTGCGGGACTCGAACTTGTGGTTGCGCCCTTGGGGGCCCCTTTCCCTGAAGAGAGTCTCCTAGAGAAATAGAGAGATTTCTTTTAACACTCTCTCTCTCTCTCTCTCTCTCTCTCTCTCTCTCTCTCTCTCTCTCTCTCTCTCTCTCTCTCTCTCTCTCTCTCTCTCTCTCTCTCTCTCTCTCTCTCTCTCTCTCCCTCCCTCCCATTCTCTCTCTCTCCCTCTCTCTCTCTCTCCCTCTCTATCCCTCTCTATCCCTCCCCCCTCGTTCTCTCTCTCTCTCTCTCTCTCTCTCTCTCTCTCTCTCTCTCTCTCTCTCTCTCTCTCTCTCTCTCTCTCTCTCTCTCTCTCTCTCTCTCTCTCTCTCTCTGTAAGAGGCCGGTAGATGGAGAGATTTCTTTTAACACTCTCTCTCTCTCTCTCTCTCTCTCTCTCTCTCTCTCTCTCTCTCTCTCTCTCTCTCTCTCTCTCTCTCTCTCTCTCTCTCTCTCTCTTTTTTCTCTCTTCTTTCGCCTGCATTGGGGTGTGTCCTTGACTAGTCCCAAAGAAACGAGAAAGTTAATAAACAAATAGAAGCGAAGTCGAAAGAACAAAGAAGGTGAAGAAATAAATTAAAATTGAAACAGAAGAGTATGAAAATGCGAACTGGGATCGGATGCAGCGTTGACGTAAAGAAAACGTAAAGATGAAACGAAATTGAAAGAAAAAAAAAACAGAGTAATATCGATGGACGGAAAAGGACAAATCGACAGAAGAAACGGAACGGCCGCGAGGACGACAAAGCGACGAAGGAAAAAAAAGAAAGAAAACGGGAAGCGAGAATTGTTGAAAGACGCGATGCGACGCAACGAATAGGAAAGAGTCCATTACAAGTGGATTGGATCCTCTACGTGGACGGAAACGAGAAACGCGAGGGAAAGCCTTGGAGATGTGGAAATGTGGAGGACAATGGATTCCACGTCCCCAGGAGAGCGAGAAAATGGCCGGAGCTGGAACGTAGTCTCTGTAGTGGGTTAGTTGTTAACTAATAAGGTGAATTAAGGTGCCGTCTTAAGGGTGTAGGATACTTCTTAATGGGTTTAGATACCTTTTTAATTGGTTTTGATCCCCCTTAATAGGATGGATTCTTCTTAAAGGATCCTAATCTTCTAAAAAAAGAATTCAACCTCCTTAAGAGGGAATGAGAACCTTTAAAAGGAATCCAACTCCATAAGAAAGGATCTGAACGCCTTTCAATAAGGGTCATTTCCGAGAAAGTAAGCTCACTCCTAGAGGCTTTGAGCTACGAACGAGGTCGTCACCTTTGCCCCTTGTGCTGCGACCTCAAGAGTAAGCTGAGGTCACTGATAAAACCAGGAAACAGTGCATTAGCGCCAGGAATAAAGCTAACAGAGCATTAAGTTTCATTGCTAGGACGGTAACGAATAGAAGTGCAGAGGTAATTATCAAACTCTATCTAGCGATAGTTATACCCATCCTTGACTATGCGGTACAGTTTTGGTCTCCGTCCTACAGAATGGACATCAATTCACTAGAATCAGTA
>NC_134792.1:64875234-64877734 GCF_046742065.1 Oratosquilla oratoria
TCAGGGCTCAGGTTCGATCCTTCATAGCCATTAGTGATGGCCACTAGCCACGGTAACTGTTTCCGTATGACCGAAGCTGATCCTGGGGTAAGCTTCCGGTATTTCATGCCAAATTGACCCTTCGGTCATAGGGTCGTATGGGCGAGTTTAGGTTTCGTGAATCTGAAACGATTTGCTCCAAGGAAGGAGACGGAATAAAACGTATACACAAAGGATTACAAAGGCGGAGCATGCCGACAGGAGACCTTTTGGTCCATATCTAGGTCGGATGCGAAAAAAATCATAATAATAAAATATTAAATAAAAACTATAATAATGTAAATAACAAATAAAATACATAAATAAATGCATAAGTATAGTTAAATAATAAACAAACAGGTAAATAGTAAATAATAATAAATTGACATATAACTAATAATAAATGAAAATCAGACAGACAAATGATAACAAAACAAAAACAAATAATATAAAATAAATTATAATCATTACAGCATCTTGCTTACTAAGTATTTCAGCGGCTTTGACCCATCGTTTTTCGCTCATATTTCCGAAATAACCATTCACATCAGTATGATATATTAGCACAGCCTAATTCACACCCTGCCATAATTTTTGACGTTATAGTGCATTCACAAGTGTATTTAATTACGGCGTTTACTCTTGATATTAAGTGTGTCGTAGCCGACACCCGTGAAGTAAATCAAACAGGTGAAGTCGTGACGTCATCACAAACTACCTCGTGTATCCCAAATTCACTTGTTCGATTTACTTCACGGGTGTCGGCTACGACACACTTAATATCAAGAGTAAACGCCGTAATTAAATACACTTGTGAATGCACTATAACGTCAAAAATTATGGCAGGGTGTGAATTAGGCTGTGCTAATATACCATGCTGATGTGAATGATTATTTCGGAAATATGAGCGAAAAACGATGGGTCAAAGCCGCTGAAATACTTAGTAGGTGTTTATCTAAATGATTCTTAAAGCTTCGAACTGAACTACATTGCACTACCTGTGCAGGAAGTTTATTCCATTCATTAACTCCCTCCATTAACACGTGAATCATTTCCAATACTTCTGAAGAAAAAAATAAAAGTACATGAATAAATGAAAATATAATGATAGATAAATAGATTAATAAAAATATATAAATAAATAAATAAATAAATAGGTAAATAAAATAAAAATAATTAGATAAATAAAATAGATAGATGAAATATAAATAAATAAATTAAATAGAAACAAATGAATAAATAAATAAATAAATATATAAATAAAATAAAATAAAATAACCAAGTACAACTCTGATGTTCAAAATTAGGTCTCAACATTATGCTTTGTGACATCTTCGTACAACCTCACCCTGGCACCTTGGCCCTACTTGCTAAGGCAGCCAGGGAAAGTGGCACTACCAGTAACCGAACTTGGGAGGCGAGTTCGAAGCCCAACGCACCCGAGAATGACTTGGCATTGGCACTGTTTTTGTTTGGCATTCGTAACTAATTTACAAATTGCTTCTCGCTTTGATTTTCGTGAATTTGCTTTAATCTAATTTAGATCTGGTTAGATAATGAGTGACGTGAATTTTGATGAAAATGTAGTATTGGTAATGGTGTTAATATTTAGTAATATTATCAGTAGTAGTAGTAGTTGTAGTAGTAGTAGTAGTAGTTAAGGTAACAGTGGAGATCAATTGTATCTAACGTTGAGTCTGGCAACAATAGTCACAAATCGATTTGGTTGCCATGGAAACGCCGTGATGCGTTTATTTGATGCAGTTGACGCTACCTAGGGTACAAACAGACCTGTCACTACCCCCATTCTACGTCACGTGGAGGATGCTATGTTGGCTACAGGTGCTCCAAAAAGTATCTTTACATGTTGATCGATGGTGACAGAAACGAGTGTCCAGTTTGTTACTTCGGGAGGGTTGGTAAGACTGGAGGGGAAACAATTGTTGATTCGGTGAGGTTGGTAAGCGTGAGTAGGGAAGATATTGTTCGGTAGAGTTGGTAAACGTGTATTTTTCCACCATAGGGTCGGTAGGTCTGATTTGATTTTTTCCGGTGGGGTTGGTAAGCGTGATTTATTTGTTTCCTTTGTAGGGTTGGCAAGCGTTAATGTGGCATTATATTTCGGTACCCGCGATTGGTAGGCCTGATGCTAAAGCACGTTTGGTAAGCCTGAGTGAGTTTGAAAGCGTGATCTGTATTTATGTTTTGATAGATACATGTTTTCCTTTGCCGATAACAAGTCGTTCTATCATTGGGACAACATCGCAAATGTAATACATCTGATCATTCTTCAGATCTCATCGTACGTGAATCAAATAGTTTCGTACTCAGAATCAGACAATACCCAAACGTTATACCAACAGATATAATGAAGGAAACGAAAAGAGAGAGAGAGAGAGAGAGAGAGAGAGAGAGAGAGAGAGGGGGGGGGAATGGAGGAAGGGTCGCCTCGATCGACAGAGACTGGGACGAACTGATTAAT
>NC_134792.1:64882734-64887734 GCF_046742065.1 Oratosquilla oratoria
ATCTGTCCTATCTCGATTTCCAATGAATTTCGTTCATTTTTATGGACGAAGAGTATCTGAAAACGTGATTTGCAGTTTGGTGATATTTTGCGTATTCATATTAATTACAACTTCCACTTTACTTTGGCAATTACGGGAGCCTACGTGGGTACAAAAGGAAAACGAAAATTGGATGAAAATAGAAGAGTTAGAGACAAAAGTCTAACAACTCGAACGAAACACTTTGAAGCGTATAACACAACTGTTGATGTCTGTCAGTGTATATTTAATTGAAAGTACACCATTATCAATTTAGCTCTGATCCACCTAATCTTTGTGTATTATGTCTTTCTTTATTCGGAAAAGCTTTGAGTAATGAAAACCTAAATAAAATATCCACGTGAAAATGTAAAGTGGCACTTACTCTAAAAGGTTTTAATTTGCGCTGCATTTGGTTTAAATTTTCGTGGATCTGAGGATAAGCTCGGTCCACCGGATTCCACTTTGGGCTTCCTTGTATCTGTGACCGACTGCCACCTAACCTGCCCTGCCTCCTTGCCGATCTGGCTGCTGTACTGCCTATTACAAAGGATTACAAAGGCGGAGCATGCCGACAGGAGACCTTTTGATCCATATCTAGGTCGGATGCGAAAAAAAAATCATATTAATAATAAAACAATAAATAAAAAATATAATAATGTAAATAACAAATAAAATACATAAATAAATGCATAGGTATAGTTAAATAATAAACAAACAGGTAAATAGTAAATAATAATAAATTGACATATAACTAATAATAAATGAAAATCAGACAGACAAATGATAAGACAAAAACAAATAATATAAGATAAATTATAATCATTACAAGATAAATTGAATTGCCTGCCTGCCTGCCTGCCTGCCTGCCTGCCTGCCTGCCTGCCTGGTTTCTGCCTTCAATCTGCTTGCTTGCCTGCCTGATCAACTCGTGTATATGTTTACATGTTTTTGGCTGCAATGTGGATGTAAACGAAGGAGAGAGAGAGAGAGAGAGAGAGAGGGAGTAAGAAGGGGGTCGACTCGTATATGCACACTTGCCCATAAAGACGTGAACTCCCAACCCAGCTGCTGAGATGCAGCTAATGCTGATTGGATGTGATATTTTTTCCTGTTGATATGTATACGAATGTATACATTGTAAGTGTGTGTATATTTGTGTGTGCTTCTGCACGCGCGTGTGTCTTTGTGTCAGCACACCAAGGATCAAAGGAAGGTGTAATTAGCAATATGTTTGTGGGGCAACGCGCGGACACGGCGAGGAAATACACGTCAGAAACTGAGGTCCGCCCACGTACCTCATAGATTTTATTCTGGTTAAAGACAGGCGATATATTATACAGCTGAAGGCCATAGCCTCGGGGCTCGGTGGGGGGTCTGGGCCCATGTTGATGTCGTTCAGCCCAGGGTGCGTTCGAGCTCTGAATAGAAATCATTGTTCTGTGTCTTTTGATGAGTCGAAGAAAGCGCGTCGCTGTATTGAACTGGTTGATAACCTGATGAAGGCCGATAGGATTCTCGCAATGATTTCACGAGGAAAATTAATTACTGCGTGCGGAGGAGGTCAAACTCGATGAAGTGAATTTAGTAATAACAATGAGAGGGAACAAAGGGAAATGATGATATTGTTGTCGAAGGAACATAATTATATGGGTTTATGGTTAGTGATCCTTTGTATTGTACCCGAAGGTATTCGCACACACACACACACACACACACACACACACACACACACACACACACACACACACACACACACACACACACACACACACACACAAGCACACACGCACGTACTGCACGCACACGCTCTCTCTCTCTCTCTCTCTCTCTCTCTCTCTCTCTCTCTCTCTCTCTCTCTCTCTCTCTCTCTCTTTCTCTTCTCTCTTCTCTCTTTCTCTCCTGTCTTTCATCCCTCCTCTATTCTCATCTCTCCTCTACTCTCATATCTACTCTTTCCTCCCTCTCTTCCCTCTCTCTCTCTCCCCTCTCTCTCTCTCCCCTCTGTCCCCCCTTTTCTCTCTCTCTCTCTCTTTTTCTCTCTCTCTCTCTCTCTCTCTCTCTCTCTCCTCTCTCTCTCTCTCTCTCTCTCTCTCTCTCTCCTTTTCTCTCTTTCTCTCTCTCAAAAAGAAAAGATAGAAAATTGAAACAGTGTCACTTCACAAAGAGAGAGTGCGTTTGAAAAAAGACGCGGAACGCCAGGAGCTGTGTATATTGTGGGACAATCTATTAATTGTGAGGCAGAAAGCACCACAATGGAAAATGTATTGTTTTATAACGTGATGTAACGAGGTAGCAGACTCTGTCCTGGTTTGGTTAATATTTGGGGTAAGAATGTTTTTTCGTTGTCGTGATGCTCCTAACTACATTTTCTATGCAAAATTGGGAGAACAGCAGCAGTAAGCCCGCCATGTCAAAGATGAATAAATATATATGTATATATATATATATATATATATATATATATGTATATATATATATATATATGTATATATATATATATATATATATATATGTATATATATATATATATATATGCTTATATATATATATATGTATATATATATATATATGTATATATGTATATATGTGAGTGTGTGTGTGTGTGTGTGTGTGTGTGTGTGTGTGTGTGTGTGTGTGTGTGTGTGTGTGTGATAGAGATGAATTAAATCACATTACACTGGCTAAAATTCAATATCTAAAGTACAACCTAAGAACACACTGATTAGTTACCATTGCCTTTTGCATAACGAGAGTTTTCCCTGCTCCCCTCCCTCCCTCCGCTGAATAAAATACTCCGGCATTAGACAGAAACAAATATCCAAAGTGCGTCACGTGATTATAGACGGTTTACTACGGGAACCTACGCCCACCTACGCCCACCCACCGCCCACTCAGGACACAATCACACCCACGCCTGAACGATGGAATTAGTTTAAGGCGGCTCGGGCTGGGTCTTCTGTTGTGGCTCATTACTCCATTGGATTGGTTCACGTGTTTATTCCGCGGATTGTTCGCATTGCTTGCGTCCCCCCTTGACTTCCCCCCAAGTGGGGGACGGGGAGGGGATGGGGGGGGTTATTGCACCTACCAAGTCTGCAGAGACCGACCGACCGTCCGACCGACCGTCCGAACGAAACGACCGAGAGAGGACCGTTCCAGATATACCAGTGAAGTGGTTTAGGCGGGCGCTGGAAACTTAAGCATCACGGTTTCTCTTGTTCTACCATCTCCCCCACCTCTTTCCCTCTCTGTCTCTCTCTATCTCTCTCTGTTTATCTCTCTCTATTTCTATCTATCTATCTATCTATCTATCTATATATGTCCTCCTCTCTCTCTCTCTCTCTCTCTCTCTCTCTCTCTCTCTCTCTCTCTCTCTCTCTCTCTCTCTCTCTCTCTCTCTCTCCCTTCCTCTCCCTCTCTATTATCCCATTAGACTTGGTTAATTTTCCTGATCTGAATAAAATCACATGTCGACAGTGGGGAGGAGGGATCACGTCGTGGCGTCATCACACGTAACGTCAATACTCTTGGCGTCATAATTCATAACGTTATTCCTTATGACGCCACGGCGTCAGACGACCATTGGGGAATGGAAAATGGAGAGCAGGTGGTGAGCGGTTGTTTGCTACGCATTTAGGCGTAATGTATTGGGAAGTAAATGCTCCACTGAGCACAAGGGAAGGGGTCGGTCGTCCTTGGGTCGAGGGGAACGTTGGAGGACCAGGTGAGACGGCCTAATGACTTCGCTCCTGTGTACAGCCTCATCACAAAGTATCGTGACCCTTTGGGTCGCTTATCGAGGGGTCACGTCCTCTTTATTTTCTTCATCTTCGACTTCCTCCTTGTCCTCCTGTTCTTCGTCTTCCTTTTCGGTCTCTTTTTCCTCTCCATTGTCGTCCCCTCCCTGCCTCTTCCTCCTCCTCCTCCTCCTCATCATCCTCCTCCTCCTCCTCATCATCATCATCATCATCATCATCATCATCATCATCATCATCATCATCATCATCATCATCATCATCATCATCATCATCATCATCATCATCATCATCATCATCATCATCATCATCATCATCATCATCATCATCATCGTCATCGTCATCGTCATCGTCATCGTCATCGTCATCATCATCACCATCATCATCATAGTCATCATCACCATCGCCATCACCATCACCACCGTCATCATCACCGTCACCGCTATCATCGTCAGCATCACCATCATCATCATCGCCATCGCCATCACCACCGTCATCACCATCATCATCATCATCATCATCATCATCATCATCATCATCATCACCCTCATCATCATAATCAGCATGATCAGCATCACCATCACCATCATCACCATCATCACCATCATCACCATCATCACCATCATCATCATCATCATCATCATCATCATCTTTATCATTATCATCATCTTTGTCCTCTTCCTCTTCCACTTGCCCTACATTTCCACTCCTACTCTTCTCTCCAAGGCAACATCAACACCGGAGAGTAAATTTGGATTGGGCAAATACCAGGAACCAATCCCCCACCCCCCAGTCTTCTAGGGGTTACTTACCCGTCACACTTGACCCCCTCCCCCCTC
Source organism: Oratosquilla oratoria (assembly GCF_046742065.1). Lineage (NCBI taxonomy): Eukaryota > Metazoa > Arthropoda > Malacostraca > Stomatopoda > Squillidae > Oratosquilla > Oratosquilla oratoria. The sequence continues at coordinate 64,887,350 of NC_134792.1, forward strand.
CCCCCCTTTCACACAATGAACATCATAGATCTGTTAATGTCTAATAATAGACTATTAATCTATTCAGCTGAGATGCAGCAAAATGCAAGACTAGTTAAGATTAAGTAATAGTATTAATAATAATACAGGTAAAAAGTAAAAAATATAAACAAGTAGATAATGAATGAATATATAAATAAATAAATAATAAATCGATGAATTAATGGAATGAAAAATATGTCACCGCGTGAGAGTATTTAACGATAGCTCTGGCAAAACAATGTCGGACATCAAGGCATGGCCTGAGTTGTGGGATTTTGATAAGACACTTTTATGTATTACTTTTCTGTATTTCTTTTCCATTTTCATCCTCATTTATTTCTTCTTTTACTTGATATTTCTCTAC
>NC_134792.1:64892734-64897734 GCF_046742065.1 Oratosquilla oratoria
TGGCTTCTGTGGAATAGTAGAAATATACAAATAAAAAATGGCGAAAAGAGAAGGAGGGTAATTACACGGAGGATTGGAGACTGTTAGGGAGAAGGGGGGGGAGTACAGGAAGCTGGTGGGGAGGGAACAGGAAATGGTAATAGATGGGGGGAGGGGGATTAGAGTGAGGGTCATAGGTGGTTCGGGGGAGGTGAGGGGAAAGAGCAGAGGGGGGAGGGGAGAAGAGGGGAAGGTGAAGTGTGTGGGGTAGATTACACTTTGATATACTAAAGTACAAAACTTATAAAGGTAAAGAGAGAAAGGGGGAAGAGGAGGAGGAGGAGGAGAAGGAGGAAGAGGAGGAAGAGGAAGAGGAGGAGGAGGAGGAGGAGGATGCAGGGGAGCAGGAAGAGGAGGAGGAGGAGGAGGAATTGGAAAGACGCGGAGGACATAAATATAAGAACATGAGAATGAAGAAGGCTGCAAGAGACCATAAGGCCTACACTAGGCAGTTTCATGTCCATTACCACATATCATCCCCATCCATAAAGTTCTATCGTTCTCTGAAAACAATCAATTGTTTCAACGTTTACTACATTGTTACTAATTCCATTCCATTCGTTAATAACACTATTGGTAAGCCAATTCTTGAATATTGAAAAGAGGGCAAAGAGGAGAGAGAGGGAGAGAGAGAGAGAGAAAGAGAGAGAGAGAAAGAGAGAGAGAGAGAGAGAGAGAGAGAGAGAGAGAGAGAGAGAGAGATTGGGTGAATCTAGCAACCAAATGAAGACTTTTAGCTGCAGGCCAGGAAGGAAATAGTTTGATATACACTTTACTCGGTTTGATGAATGGATGGATGGATGGATGAACGAATGGATGGACGAGTGGATGGGTGGATATATAGAGTAATAGGAGGAGGATTGGAGAGGTGGAGGAGTTGATGGCATGGCATGTGGATTAAAGATAGATGAATAGACTCGTAGATGGATGGATGAACGAGTGGATAGGAGATGGATGATTCAGCTTATAGGTGGATGAAGGGCTCTAAAGCTGTAAAGAGAAATGGAAGAGTTGGTGTTGGACCTTGGAACTGATGGATATAGGATACTTTCTCTCTCTCTCTCTCTCTCTCTCTCTCTCTCTCTCTCTCTCTCTCTCTCTCTCTCTCTCTCTTTCTTTCTTTCTTTCTCGATTTCTCTCTTTTTTTCTCTCTCTTTTCTCTCTCTCTCTTTTCTCTTTTTTCTCTCTTTTTTTTTCTTATTCGGATCTATGTTATACATCCGAAGAGGGAATTCTTGTCTGACAAGGCTTGGGCAGTGTAATTGGCGTGAATTCCTCTCCTCCTCTTCCTCCCTCTTTTTTTTCATTATTCTTATTCTTCTTGTTATTTCTGTAGTTATTCTTGTCTTTAGAGACAGCAGAGTCTCATTTTCCATCGAATATTGTAGTCGAACATTTACTACTACAACAATTAACTTATCATTATTATGGTTATTATTGTTATTGTTATTGTAGTTGTTATTATCATTGTTATTATTATTGTTGTTAATAATACTGTTATTATTATTATTATTTCTTATTTGATTTGATTTTACATTTTTCTTCCTCTTTTTCTTCCTCCTTTTCTTGTTCCGTTTTCTTGTTCCTTTTCTTAATTTTCCTTTTTTTTTCTTCTTTTTCTTTCTTTTTCTACTTCTTCTATTTATTCTTTTTCTTCTGACTCTGCCCTACTACCATCTACCCTGTATTAGTGAACTACGCTATACTACACTGTTTTTCTTTTTCAATAAACAAGTAAATAACTCTATACAAATTCCAGCGATCAGGGTCGACAACTGAACGCGGGAAACATTCTACGGGAAACAATAACCTACATTCACGTACATCCCCCAACACATATCCCCTATTTTCCCTATTTTCCCTATTTTCCCCATTTCCCCATTTCCCTATTTCCCTATTTCCCTATTTCCCTATTTCCCTATTTCCCTATTTCCCTATTTCCCTATTTTCCCTAGTTTCCCTAGTTTCCCTAGTTTCCCTAGTTTCCCCTATTTCCCCTATTTTCCCTATTTTCCCTATTTTCCCCATTTCCCTATTTTCCCCATTTCCCTATTTCCCTATTTCCCTATTTTCCCTATTTTCCCTATTTTCCCTATTTTCCCTATTTCCCTATTTCTCTATTTCTCTATTTCCCTATGTCCCTATTTTCCCTAGTTTCCCTAGTTTCCCTAGTTTCCCGTTCCCTCCCCTAACTAATCAACAAACGTTGCCACCGGGCGGCAAATTGAAAAAGAAATATTCCATCCGGTACAGAAAGGGGCTGAATGACGTCATGGCCCTGTTCACACTAGAGGTTTCAACCCCCGGCGGTTTAATTACAGTGGAAGTCAATGGAAGTGTTCACACACAACCGCGCGGACTTTCATTGACTTTGCGGTACCATTTGTGGTGAGTGTGGGTGGGTGGTTATGTATTCTGTTATGTAGAAGTCATATCCATAAGTTAGCATCCTCTCCTCCCTCTCTCTCCTTTTGTATTTTTCCTTCTTCACTCTCTCCTCTCTATCTCTCTCTCTCTCTCTCTCTCTCTCTCTCTCTCTCTCTCTCTCTCTCTCTCTCTCTCTCTCTCTCTCTCTCTCTCTCTCTCTCTCTCTCTCTCTCTCTCTCTCTCTCTCTCTCTCTCTCTCTCTCTCTCTCTCTCTCTCTCTCTCTCTCTCTCTCTCTCTCTCTCTCTCTCTCTCTCTCTCTCTCTCTCTCTCTCTCTCTCTCTCTCTCTCTTCTCTATTTTATCACTATATTTCTCTCCCACTGTTCTATTTCTCTGTCCGTCACTCCTTTCCCTCCTTCTTTCCCTCCTTCTTTCCCTCCTTCACTCTTTCCCTCCTTCACTCTTTCCCTCCTTCCCTCTTAACCTCTCCCTCCATCTCCCCCTCTCCCTCCCTCTTCCTCCTCTCCCTCCCTCTCCCTCCCTTTCTCACTCACTCCCTTTCTCACTCACTCCCTTTCTCACTCACTCCCTTTCTCTCTCCCTCCCTTTCTCTCTCCCTCACTTTCTCACTCACTCCCTTTCTCCCTCCCTCTCTTCCTCCCTCTCTCTCTTCCTCCCTCTCCCTCCCTCTCCCTCCCTCCCTCTCCCTCCCTCCCTCTCCCTCCCTCCCTCTCCCTCCCTCTCTCCCTCTCCCTCCCTCCCTCTCCCTCCCTCCCTCTCCCTCCCTCTCTCCCTCTCCCTCCCTCTCTCCCTTTCTTCCACTCCCCTTCTCCTTTCTCCCCTTTTCCCTCTCCTTCTCCTCCCTCTGCTCCATCTCCTCCCTCTGCTCCATCTCCTTTCCCTCCCTTTCCTTCTCCTCCCTCTCCTTCTCCCTCTCCTTCTCCTCCCTCACCGTTTCCTCCCTCTCCTTCTCTTCTCTCTCCTTACCCCTCTCTTCTCCCTCTTCTTCTTCCCCCTCTCCTTCTTCCCCCTCTCCTTCTTCCCCCTCTCCTTCTTCCCCCTCTCCTTCTTCCCCCTCTCCTTCTTCCCCCTCTCCTTCTTCCCCCTCTCCTTCTTCCCCCTCTCCTTCTTCCCCTCTTCTTCTTCTCCCTCTTCTTCTTCTCCCTCTCCTTCTCCTCCCTCTTCTTTTCTCTCCTTTTCTTCCCCTCCTTTTCTCCTATTCTTCTCCTCTTTTTTTTCCCTCACTTCCTTCCTCTCTTCCTCCCATCTTCCCTCATTCTTCCTTTTCCCTGTACCTCCTCGCCTTCATCCTGTCAACCTCAGGCACTCTGCATTAAGCCTAAAACCAGCTGATTTTTTTAAAGTTGAAAGGCATTACTGACGGTTGTCGGGTCGGTTAACGGTTTTAACGGACAATGAAGGGAGCCGAGAATGTCGTTATGCGGGGTGAAGATGACGTCAGCTGCCACCGGTGTGGTGGTATCTGTCAGAAAGATTGATGTTTCATTATGTATATGATTTCTCCAATGCAATGATGCCCATTTAGTTGATGGAAGACCTCTGTTAGTGGTCAGGCTACAACCTTCAACGAGTCTCATCGTGGTCAAGTATTTAATTCAATAAATCAATCAATTAATCAAATCAGCCGTCCTGAGTCCACTGTTGAACAAAGGCCTCCTTCATAGCATTCTATGATTCACACAACCGAGCTAACCTCTGCCACGTCACCCCAGCAAACCTTTTAATCTCGTCTCTCCACCTCCTGTCTGGTCTCCCTCTTCCACGCTTCCCATCTCGAGGCGTCCACTCAGTAACACACTTGCTCCATCGCTCATCAGTCGTTCGCGCTAACTTACCTGCCCAATTCCACTTCCTCTATTTCACCGCCTCCACAATATCTTTTACTCTAGTCAAGTGTTTAATTAGAATAGACATAATCTACAGTATCTGACGATCTCTCTTTCTTAAGTACAACAATAAATAGATAAATGAAATAAGTGCTAATTAAATAAAAAAACAAATTATAATGATAATAATAGTAAATGAACAAAATTGTCTGGCGTGGATCCGAATGACGTATGGACAAAAGCGTTATCTAAGCGAAGGTGTTTGGTGGCAAACTGTGACGTCACGTGGAGGACATGAGCACAACAGTAACATTCTTAAGGCAGTTTCTAAAGGTACGATTTCCTCGATGCGATTATATCACTCAACGATGATCGTTCACGACTCAATGATGATGGTCAAATGATTATCTAGACTATTTATTTGTTTTCGGATGGAGCTGCAAAGTACAATCAACGTTCCCCCTAAGATGTGTGTATGTGCGAGCGCACACATATGTTTTACAATTAACGAACATAAAGAAAAAAATGTGCCTACACAAGGTTTTCAAATGATATTAAGATCCATTCAATAAAGAAGTTCCACCCAAACATCAAGTTATAAAATCGTTAAAAAAAAAAAATATGGTAACTTGCCAACCGTCAAACCAATAATTGCTTTTATTTTTTTTTATCTAACACTAGCGCTTCTATTGCAAACGAAAAGATTTTCCCGCTATGGGTGCGCGCATACTTTTCGGAGTAGGCAAA
>NC_134792.1:64900234-64915234 GCF_046742065.1 Oratosquilla oratoria
TGGGGATGAAGATGGTACTGTGTTTTTTTCGTAGGTGTGTTGAAGGGTAGATTATTTTTTTCGTACCCTTGCGTCAGCCTAAGACACGCGAACTCCGGGATTGGGTCAAACGAGGTCATCAGCCCGATTTTGACATTCCTGTTGGACTTGCAACAGGTGTGTAGGTCACGTGGTGTATTGGGGTGAGGGGGAGGGGGGCAAGGGTAGAGAATGGGGGAGGCGGGAAAGGGGGGGTGACGACACGTGACTGGGAGGAACCACTGTGTGGGATCAGGATTGCCCCCCCACCCTCCTCACTCCCTCTCCTCCTCACTCCCCCTCCTCCTCATTCCCCCTCCTCCTCACTCCCCTTCCTCCTCACTTCCCTCCTCCTCACTTCCCTCCTTCTCACTCTCCTCCTCCTCACTCCCCTTCTCCTCACTCCTCTTCTCCTCACTCCCCTCCTCCTCACTCCCCTCCTCCTCACTTCTCTCCTCCTCATTTCCCTCCTCCTCACTGCCCTCCTTCTCACTCCCCTTCCTCCTCACTCCCCTCCTCCTCCTCACTCCTCTCCTCCTTACTCCCCTCCTCACCCCACTCCTCCTCACTCCACTCCTCCTCACTCCCCTCCTCCTGACAGAGTCCTTCATTTTGGCCCCCGGAGTGGAAGGATAGCGAGAGTTTCTTGGGCGTGGTAGCTCTGTGTGTGATTCACTATGGTCTTGGATCACGTGTTGGACTCCTGATCGACAGCTATTTCCCTCCCGGATGAGAGCTTAGAGCTCATATACGACCGATCTATGGGTAATGCTGTGACCTTACACGCACACACACACACAATCCAATTCCCCTCCCATGGGAGTTGGAGTAACGACGCGGAGCGCAGCGATACTGAAATTATTTCAGCCCTGGGCTGGAATCAAACTCGGACCGGTGTAGCAGTAGTTCCGAACGCTACCACTGCGCCGTCGAGCCGTGTGTGCGTGTGTGTGTGTGTGTGTGTGTGTGTGTGTGTGTGTGTGTGTGTGTGTGTGTGTGTGTGTGTGTGTGTGTGTGTGCGTGCGTGCCTGTGTACACGTATGTATTTTTATGTGACGGGGGAGCTGTTATAGGTCCTGCATCCGAAATGAGATTTGCCAATTACATTCCCCCTCATACAGTTGCGGTATTTACTCGCAGAATTTAAAACCTCACTGTGTACGTTTTGCCACGTACCACTTTTCAATCTGCCTGTGTGTGTAGCAGGTTCATATACCCGACGTATGTACGCAAATCTCTTGTATGTGCCTGTGTGACTTTACATAAGATTACGTACACGGGTGTTTTTGGACTTACATGTGTACGAGATAAGTGTGTACACATCATTGTGTGTGTGTGTGTGTGTGTGTGTGTGTGTGTGTGTGTGTGTGTGTGTATGTGTGTGTGTGTACACATACATTGTGTGTACATGCGTGTGTGTGCATATGCATGCATTTTGTGTACGCATATACACATGCGTGCTTCTGAGCGTATATGTGTGTACGCACATACATTGTGTGTGCATGTGTATGTGTGTATATTCATGCATTTAGTGTACGCATACACACACGCGTGCTTTTGAGTGTGTATATGTGTACGCACGAATCTTGTTTATATGCAAAATCTTGTGTACATACGTGTATGTATTTCTATGGACATATATGTGTAGCGGCATTGAAACTGGATATCTTACAAATTGTTACTGATCAGAAAGTAGCAAGCGACCATTAGTTGCGTGAAGAATGTCAACACTAAACTAGTGTTTCCCATAACTACGCTAGATCGCTCACGGAGTTCGATACCTCCAACATTGACCGAGAACTTACGATGATATTCTAAAAAAAAAAAAAAAAAAAAAAAAAAAAAAAAAAAAAAAAAAAAAAAAAAAAAAAAAAAAAAAAAAAAATCCTTATATAAATCTTATATAAATCCTTGGAAGGGATATATTAATATAAGGAAAGATTTTTTTAAGAATTCCATCGTAGGATTATTATAGTGGTATTCTTAAAACAATCTTTCCTTGTATAAATCTTTCTCTTCCAAGGATTTATATAAGATTTATATAAGGAAAAAAAAATTAAGAATACCACTGCTAATAACGAAATGCTTTTGATTAACCTGTATTCGGTTAGAGGACAAAGGCCTTACACTGTAAAAGCATTTGCCATGGGAACTATGAAGTCGTGTTCTTATCCCCCCTACCCCAAGGCTCGCCGTACTCCCGACTCTCAATGACTCTCCTATCTATTAGAGCGTACACCTGGAGGTGCTGAGCAGCTGGGACCCAAGCCGTCCCTTTTGCGCTATTATACGCTTTAGGAACTGTTAGGGCAGGAAACTAACAGTCGCATCTGGGAATTGAAGGTGAGTGCGGGATTCGAACCCACAATTAAGGGAATGCGAGACCAACACGCTTCCGACTCCGCCACAAGCGAATTATCATTATCGATTGTTGTCGGCTTGTCCATGAGTAGAAAGGATCCCATTCAACCCCCCTCCCCCCTCCCACCTCCCCCTCACCCTCTCCCATCCCTATCCTCTCCCCCTCCCCCTCCTCTATCCACCTCTCCCTACCCCTACCCCTACCCCTCCCCTCTCCCTCCTCCCTCCTCCCTCCCCACTTCCCCCCTCCCCACCTCTCCCCTCACCACCTACCCCTCCCCTCCCCTTCCCCTATCTACCTCTCCCTCCCCCTCCCCTCTCCCTCCCCCTTCCCCTCCCCTCTCCCTCTCCTCTCCCTCCCCCTCCCCTCTCCCTCTCCCTCCCCCTCCCCTCTCCCTCCCCCTTCCCCTCCCCTCTCCCTTCCCCACCTCCCTCTCCCCACCTCAATTGACTACCAATGACTCCCACTTGCCCATGTTGTCCTTGTACATAAACAGAGATTCCGTTTATGACCTTAGACAAACGCTTTCTTGTTTAAGCTTCTCAACTTCTGTCGTGAATTGAAGAAGAAGCAGAGGGTGCTCGCTATGGACAACGCGGTGGAATGGAGGGATGGAGGGGTGGAGGGATGGAGAGGTGGAGGGATGGAGAGGTGGAGGGGTGGAGAGGTGGAGGGGTGGAGAGGTGGAGGGGTGGAGGGGTGGAGAGGTGGAGGGTGGGTCTGGACTTTGGGCTTAGATCCCTTTTGTCTCGGCCATTGTTTCTTCCCACGTCTTCCGGGTAGACCAGACCAGACCGGCCATGACCCTCTGGCAGTTAGACCGGACGTCGTATTCAGACCTTGTCACGTCACACAATACACCAAGTGACACAACAACTCGTTTCGTCTCGTTTTGCGTCACTATAATGATAATCACCATAACTACCCTCACCACATCTCTCTCTCTCTCTCTCTCTCTCTCTCTCTCTCTCTCTCTCTCTCTCTCTCTCTCTCTCTCTCTCTCTCTCTCTCTCTCTCTCTCTCTCTCTCTCTCTCTCTCTCTCTCTTTCTCCCGTCTCTCTCTCTCTCTCTCTCTCTCTCTCTCTCTCTCTCTCTCTCTCTCTCTCTCTCTCTCTCTCTCTCTCTCTCTCTCTCTCTCTCGATTAGAAAGAGAGGAGGCTGGAAATAATTAAGAAGTGGGTTGGATTAATAAGGGCTGGAATAGTGGAGGGACAGAACTTGGGGTGGATCGAAGTGGAAGAGGGAGAAACCGACTTCGTGAATGGAAAAGAAAGGAAATTGGTGGAACAGGTGGATCGAATATGGAAGCGAAGGCGTAATAGAGAAGATGGATCGAGTGGAGGGGAAGGGAGACGGGGGGGTGGTGGTTGTATGGGATAAGGAGGGGAGGGGAGGGGGAGGGGAGGGGAGGGACAGAAGGATAATACACATATAATAGGAAGTATGGGGGCCAGCCTCCCCCACCCTCCACCCACCCTGACCCTCCGTGTACTCTATGAAGACATACGAGACATGCAGGTGCGATGTGGGAGTTTAGGGGAGGGGGAGTTAGGGAGTCTGATGAGATGTGAAGCCTTGGAGGTACAGGTATGGGGGGAGGGGAGGGGGGTATATGGGAGGGGGAAGCGGGGTGGGGGGAATATGGCAAATTGATTTAGTCCGTAGGGGAGGGAAGATCGAGAGGGGAGGAGGTACGAACATGGGAGACGCCAGTGGCTGCCCTGGGGGGAAGAGGGGGAAAGGGTGGGGGATTAAGTCAATTTTTGTGATGAGAAAAGAATATTCAGAACGGAGAGGAGGGGCACGTGGTAGTCACTGGTGCTTATTAAGAATAAAACCGGGGCCTTAGTTCTCACGAGGCTGAAACCAAGCCGACGATGCCACAGCACCTTTTGTGTGTGTGGAGATGGAGAAGTGGATAGTTTCTTTGGATGGTTGTCAAGGATAGTTGGGTCGGTTGGTGATGAATGTTTTTCTTACTGAGAGATGAGAAGCCATCATGGATGCTGCTGGGTTATCGATAAGGTCGAAAGTCCAGTGCAAAGGAATGCCACAAACGTCCTTGTTGATGTTGGTGCCAAATGTATTGGCGCCAAATATATTGTCGCCAAATATATTGGCGCCAAATAGGAAAGCAGCTGTGTTTAGCCACGCCGAGTTGAAGCTCTTTATAAGCTTTTTCTGGTGTCAGTCTGAATTAATGAGGTTAAAACGAAGCCTTGTAACAGCGTTAAGGCGAGTGTAAAGCGTTTTACATAAGAACATAAGAATGAAGGAGACTGCAAGAGACCATGAGGCCTACACTAGGCAGTTCCATATCCATTACCACCTGTCATCCCCATCCATAAAGTTGTCTAACCGTTTCTTAAAATATCTGATAGTTTCAGCGCTCACTACATGGTAACTGAGTCTGGTCTATTTGTTAACAACCCTATTAGTAAACCAATTCTTGCCTATTTCCTTCTTAAATCTAAATTTGTTCAGTTTAAATCCATTACTGCGAGTCCTGCCCCGTTATCTTAATATGATGACCTTGTTTGCACCACCCTTGTAAAAGACTTTGATCCACTTAAACACCTCTATTAGATCACGTCTTTCTAGGGAGTATAAGTTAAGGTGCCTAACCCTACTTTTCCTTCCCTTCCCCATATCCCTCCACTTCCCTCCTCCCCCTCCCCTTCCCTCCTCCCCTCCACCTCCCTTCCCCTCCTCCCCTTCACCTCCCCTCCCCCTCCCCTCCGCTTCCTTCCTCCCCTACCCCTCCACTTCCCTCCTCCCCCTCCCACTTCCCTCCTCCCCCTCCCACTTCCCTCCTCCCCCTCCCACTTCCCTCCTCCCCCTCCCACTTCCCTCCTCCCCCTCCCACTTCCCTCCTCCCCCTCCCACTTCCCTCCTCCCCCTCCCACTTCCCTCCTCCCCCTCCCCCTCCCATTTCCCTCCTCCCACTCCCCCTCTACTTCCCTCCTCCCCCTCCCCCCTCTTTCTCCCCCCACTCTCTTCTCTGCTTTGTTTCTGACCCCCTCCCCCATCTCACCCACCTTCTCCAACCTCGTAGTCACTAATTGGACTAAACCTCCCGCAGAGGTAGTTAACACGTAGTTAATTTCGAAGTTGAATGATTACGTTGGATGGAGACATAGGGAATTTAACATATATTGATAGACAAATAGTTTGTCATTAACATTGTAAACGTAATTAGTTTTATTTATCAGCGTTCTGCCTCCGATGTCATTATGGACCGGGTCTTCTGTTTGTCTTTAGGCTTCTTCAGTGTCTCCTTTATTAGGGAGGGAGCCAAGTCAAAAGACACGTACACACTCCCACCCATTCACTCCCACCCATTTCACTCCCACCCATTCCATTTCCACCCATTTCACTCCCACCCATTTCACTCCCACCCATTCCACTCCCACCCATTTCACTCCCACCCATTCCACTCCCACCCATTCCACCCCATCCTTTCCACTCCCACCCGTTCGACTCCCACCCATTCCACTCCCACCCATTTCACTCCCACCCATTCCACTCCCACCCATTCCACTCCAACCCATTCCACTCCCACACATTCCACTCTCACCCATATCACTCCCACCCATATCACTCCCACCCATCCCACTCCCACCCATTCCATTCCCACCCATTCCACTCCTACCTATTCCACTCCTATCTATTCCACTCCCACCCATTCCACTCCCACCCATTCCACTCCCACCCATTCCACCCCTACCCATTCCACCCCTACCCATTCCACTCCCACCCATTCCACTCCCACCCATTCCAGCCACACCCATTTCACTCCCACCCATTCCACTCCACCCATTCCACTCCCACCCATTCCACTCCCACCCATTCCACTTCCACCCATTCCACTCCCACCCATTCCACTCCCACCCATTCCACTCCCACCCATTCCACTCCCACCCATTCCACTCCCACCCATTCCACTCCCACCCATTCCACTCCCACCCATTCCACTCCCACCCATTCCACTCCCACCTATTCCACTCCCACCCATTCCACTCCCACCTATTCCACTCCCACCCATTCCACTCCCACCCATTCCACTCCCATCCACCACCTCTCATCTTTGCTCCTTGTGGGAGGATATTGACTTCAAGATATTTTCCAGCATAAATTTTCTCATTAGCTTGCAGCCGATGATTTTGGGACTACATGGGGCACCCCTATTGACCAGAGCCACACATGGTGGTGCTGATGGTAATGGTGATATTAGATCACAATATACTAAAAATGGTAATGGTTGTCGTAGTGGAAGAGGAAGTAAGATTAGGTTCGAAAAGAAAAAAAAAAGTTTGAAAAGAACTTGCAAAGCGACAAAGAAACCACAGCCAAGGAAAAATGGTCCCCCAAAGAGAAAGAGAAAGAAAGGAGGAGGCTGCAGGCAGGAAACTGTACAAAGGAAAGGGAGAAGGGAGGGTGCGGCTATGTGATGGGATAGGGAGGAAATGGCTAGGGGCTGGGAAGGGTGGAGAATAGGGGAGGAGAAAGGGAATTAATGGAGTCGGGAACACACTCAAAGGTATTAGAAGGCTTGTGCAGTGTGGGCGCTTTGAGACGATAGGTTGTAGTATTTGGTATTTTGTTAACTTTAACTAGCGCTTCTATCTTTGGGAATAGTGTCGCACAGAAGAAATGGAGTCATAGGTCATAGGTCATAACTATAGGTAAAGGAAAGATTTAAGGAAAGCGGTAGAACTGAGATTTTTTTTTTTTTTTTTTTTTTTTGTGGGGAATAGTTTCCAAGTATGAAATGACACTGCGTAACTCTGGTCCGTATGGATGTCATTAAAGTATTGATAGCATAAAAACTATACATTTGATACCCATGCAGGCAAACGCATTATTATTTCATATTCTTTTTTTTTTCATTTTTGTCTTCCTCGCTTTTGTCTTCGTCTTTTCCTTTGTCTTTGTCTTCCACGTCTTCTTCGGTTTCATTATCTTTTTTTCTTCCTTTTTTCTTTTCTTTTTTATTTCAAAGTGCTGTTGCTAAAGGGATGAGGTAGGTTTCATTCCACTAATTTCCTTCTCTTTCTTCTTCTTTGTCTTCTTTCACTTCTTCGTCTTCTTCGTCCTCCTTTTCTTCTTCCTCTTCTTGGTCTTTGTCTTCCTTTTCGTCTTCATTTGTCTTTCTCGTCATCCCCGTCCTCTTCATCCTCTTCATCGTCTTCATCTTAGTCTCTCTCTCTTTTTGTCTTCATTTCGTCGTCTTCTTCGGTTTCTTCATCCTGCTCTCTTTCTCTTCCTTTTCATCTTCATTTCGTCCTCCTCGTCGTCTCCGTCCTCTTCACCTTCTTCGTCTTCTTCGTCTTTGTTTATCTTTTTCATCCATTTTGCCGTAGCAGTGTATGTCTGCTCCAAATTCCATCACAAGCAGTAAAACCTCGAAGGACCTTCCGCCCTTCTTACTGTCCTTCCAGCTTCCAGCTCCTCTCCCAGGAATGCTGGAAGGGGGCGGGGGCGGGGGGTGGGTGGGTGAGGTCGCTTCCCAGAACCTTCGGAGCTCCAATAAAAGTCTTCTTCTTTGTCTCGTTCGAGACAGAAATCACTTTAATCAGTTTTTCGGAAAGGCGACTCCAGTTCCAAGACTTCTCCGGCCCATTAAACCCAAATGGAAACTAGATCTAGTTAGGTGGGTGGCAGATCTAGTTTTGCTACAAAGTGGTGTCAGGGGGCACCTAAAGGGGGACAGCTTCTGTGGATTCTATGATCATTCTAGATTCTCGATTTTGTCTGTTACTCCCTTCAGTACTGCTCCTGAATCATATTTCAGATGAACTGAAATGACAAGATGAGGAGTGTACGCCAAGAGACACTAAGTAGCTGCGGCCGAAGCCGTCACCTTTGTCCTATTATGCTCTTTAGGGCCTGTTAGAGGGGGGGGCATGTAGCTAGAGCCAGTGTTGGGAATCGGAGAGGAGTGCGGGATTCGAACCCACAACTAAATGAATACAAGATCAGCACGCTTCTGATGACGACGCCAGTACGTCAACCATAATATGTATGAATTGAACATTGAACATCACTGAGTCATGTCTCTATTTGTAGATTTTGTCTTAAATATCGCCACACAATTTCATTCAGCTGACGACTGAACCCTTGTAGAAAGGATTTGATGGGTTTACTGGTTAAGGAGTTTAGAACCTTTCTAATGAGATTGGATCCCTCTTAAAGGGGTTTGATTCCTTTTAAGGAGGTTAGATTCTGTTTAAAGGATTCGGATTCCTTAAGAGAATTCCAACCCCATAGAGGGTAAAATTCTATTTGAAAAGATCAAATTTCATTTTTAGAATCCAATCTCCTTGATAAAGTGTGTTAGTGGTTTTAGTGGTTCTTTTGAACTTCCTCCTAGTGGCCACGTCTCCACAGCCGATTAAAATTGTCTGGCTTTGATCTATGTAAGATATTAAATATTGTGATATTGTCAAAGCGGTTATAAGAATATAAAAATGAAGGAGACAGCAAGAGACAATAAGGTCTACACTAGACGGTTCCATGTCCATTGCCACCTGTCATCCGCATCCATAAAATTGTCTACTTCCTTGCCGATAGTTTTCCTTCTTAAATCAAAATAGTTGAATTTGAATCCTTTACTGCAAGTTCTGCCTTGTCTTGATATGATGACCTTGTTTGCATCCCCCTTTTGTAGATAAAGCCAAGAAAAAAATCAATAAACGGTCTTCATCCTCAGAAAAAGACAATTGTTCTGTAACAAGACCGTAGAGTTTTGTTCGTGTTTAAAATCTACCTCACTCGCTGCGCCTGGTAACCTAAGCACAAACTGAGACGCAGGCGACACAGGCAACGCAGACGACACAGGCGACGCAGGCGACGCAGGCAGACTTCCTGTTGCTGATTTGAAATCTAGTTTTAATTTCTTTCTCACTTGAAATGCTGAGGTAGCACACCTAGCCGCATTTCAAGTGAGAAAGAAGTTCAAACTGTACTTCAATTCAGCAACAGAAAGTCTACCTTTGCTCTATGCTGTGTCGCCTGTGTTGCCTGTATCGCCTGCGTCTCAGTTTGCGCTTAGGCTTATGGTTTGGAGTTTAGTTATTTAAAAGTATGCATGTAAATTTACACGTATCCACCTACATACATACATACATACACACTTATACACATACATTTAGGAGATATCTTTAGATATTTCACATACATTTATTATATTCGGATACACATGTATATGAGACACATAACGCATGCATGATTATAGATTATACGTAGATTCTACAGTGTTCATTCAGTTAAAATAACCAAAAGATGTTAAGATGTTGGTGTGTATATGCATAGGTATTTGAACATAAATGCATACATTATATATGTATAATATATATGTATATATGTGTATATATATATATATATATATATAAAATGTGTGTGTGTGTGTGTGTGTGTGTGTGTGTGTGTGTGTGTGTGTGTGTGTGTGTGTGTGTGTGTGTGTGTGTGTGAACTTGTAAACGAATATAGATATACTTTATGTAATGTGTACACATACTCGTATATGTGTACTCAGGTCTTGTGTGTGTTTTTTGCGTATATACACACACAGCGTACTCAGAGACGTACTTGCATTGTACTTCAGGTGTCCGGGTTGGTGAGGGGGGGGGTCTCAGAGCCAACAGGTGTGTTAGCTCGCCAGCCACCACCATCAGCCAACACCTCCACCTCCACCACCACCTCCACCACCACCTCCCTCCACCACCACCTCCCTCCACCACCACCTCCACCTCCACCTCCACCTCCACTCCCTCAGCCACTCCCTTTCTCGATATGAACCATTGGGAGCAGAACTGAGAGTGGTTGTACCTACTGTCACAGGTTTCGAAACATTTCAGTCATGTTATTCAACAAAGGCTGCACTTGAGTGAAGATTTTTGGGAAGCGCGACAAGACCTATTATCCTGACGGTACTGAGATTGGGGAGGGGGTGGATGAGTGGTAGAGGGAGACATTAGGATGGTATAGGGATACGATTTAAGAGGAGTAGGAGGAGAAGGGCACAAAGAGAGAAGGAGGAGAACGAAGGCAAGGTGGGAGATGGAGGAAGTGTTGAAGTAGATGATAATGACTAAACCTTCGATTTATTATTATTTGTTTTTATTATTATATCGTTATTGTTTTGTTGTTGTTGTTGTTGTTGCTGTTGCTGTTGTCGTCATGGTCGTCGTCGTCGTCGTCGTTAGTATTATTATTATTTACATATATTTATTATTATTATTATTTTGTTTTGTTTTATTTGTTATTGCTATTTTGTTTTGTTTGATTTATTATTATTACTTTGTTTTATTTGATTTATCTATGATTATCATTTTGTTGTTTTATTTATATATATATATATATATTTTTATTATATTATTTTGTTTTATTTTTTATTATTGTTATATTATTTTGTTTTATTTATCTATTTTTCTCATTTTTTTCATTCTCATTAGTACACTTTTTTCGGGCGCTTTATTTATGACAAGCATCTTTCTTTATCGTCTTAGCCTTCTTTCTTTATTTGCTTTACTTATTTCCTTCTTAACCAGATGGTTACCTTAGGACAGTAACGCGAGAGAGGATGAAACTGAAACGGGGAGTAGATTACAGGGGGAGAAAAGGAATGAGAAGAGGAAGAAGAGGAGGAAGAGGAAAAAGGAAGAGGGAAGAGGAGAGTGGAATAAGGAAACTAAGATTTTTTTTTTTTTTTTTTTTTTTTTTAGGGCGATGAAAAAGTGAAAAGTGGAGTATCGGATTTGGATATAAGAATGGAAAGGACTGAAAGAAACCATAAGGCCTACAGTAGGCAGTTCCATATCTCTTAATACCTTTCGTCCCTACCCTTAAAGTTATCTAATCTCTCTTAAAACAATAGTTTCAGCTCTCACTACATGGTTACTAAGCCAATTCCATTCGTTAACCATTGTTGCTAAACTAGTTCTTGTCTATTTCCTTCTTAAACCTGAACTTGTCCAATTTAACTCCATAACTACGTGTCCTGCTCTGTTGTCTTAATATGATGACCTTGCCTGCATCACTCTATGATAATGGTGATGAGAAAGTTAAACCAATGGGAAGAAAGGGATTCGTGGGCACGTGGCCTTCACTGCCGTCCCCCGAGGAGACTCCCACAAGCGACCAACCCACTCCCGTGGGAGTGTTGGAGTGTGGGAGTGAGGGAGGCTGTGACCTTTTGGAAAAGGGAACGCGGAGTGAGCCTTCATTAGAGATATGGACTCACGCCGCCCGTGTGTCCAACAAGGGAGAGCGTGAGTTGAGTGAGAGAGTGAGAGGGTAAAAAACGAGGCTGGAGGTACATTCCGTGAAAATGAAAATGGGGGGGAGGGGGAAGGGGGGAGGGGAGAGGCGAGGATGGGAGGAGGGATGGTTTCGTCCGTAGAGAGACAGGTTTTAAATAGGTGACAGGCAGGTAGGTAGGTAGGGAGGGAGGGAGGGAGAGTGGAAGGGAAAGAGGAGGGAGGATTGGAAGGTGGGAGGGTGGGAGGGGGAGTAATGAGGTTGGGAGGGTCCTAGAAAGGGATGGGGGATGAAAAGGAGTGAAGGAAGGGATTGTGAATGAGTGGGAAGCTGTGGGAGGAAGAATGGAATGGTGTTGAATTAATTCAAGGGTAAATATAGTCCCTTTCCCCCTTTTCCTCTCTCTCTCTCTCTCTCTCTCTCTCTCTCTCTCTCTCTCTCTCTCTCTCTCTCTCTCCTCTCTCTCTCTCTCTCTCTCTCTCTCTCTCTCTCTCTCTCTCTCTGTGTGTGTGTGTGTGTGTGTGTGTGTGTGTGTGTGTGTGTGTGTGTGTGTGTGTGTGTGTGTGTGTGTGTGTGTGTGTGTGTGTGTGTGTGTATGTGTGTATGTGTGTATGTATGTGTGTACAAAACAATTCCTCTCCCGTTTTTTAAAGGCCCATCAATATACACACACGTACGCACATGTATGTATATATACTCGTATATCAAAAAATTAACGAACCTGATGCAGACTAGATATATGACAAGACATCCAATCTATGCTACGTGTCTTCGATATTTTGTAAAATGTTGCAGGATATGATTAGATTTACATTTGTTCCAAAGGCGCCGCGGAGGAGAGACACCTTTGATGACTCTCCTTCCTATTCGGGTCACTGCCTCGTCAAATCCCGAGGGAATGCTAACTGTACGTGACTCCACGAAAGAGGAGGGAGTAGGAGGGAGTAGGAGGGAGAGGAGGAGAGAGAGATGAATATCAAGGAGCCTTAGTGATTAAACGTCCTCCTCTACCTTCTTCTTCCCCTCCTCCTCTCCTCCTCATCATCATCATTCGGTTCTTCATTTCTTTCTTCCGCTACTGTTACTCTTCCTCCTCTTCCACCTCCTCCTCCTCCTCCAACTCTTTCTCCTCTTCCCCCTTTCCTTCCACCTCTTCCTCCTCTTCATTTTCCTCCTCTTCGTCTTCCACCTCCTCTTCTTCCTCTTCCATCTCCTCTTCTTCCTCTTCCACCGCCTCTTCTTCCTCTTCCATCTCCTCTTCGTCTTTCTCCTCCTCCACTTTCTCCTCCTCCACTTTCTCCTCCTCCACTTTCTCCTCTTCGTCTTTCTCCTCCACATTCTCCTCTTCGTCTTCCTCCTCCTCCACTTTCTCCTTTTCGTCTTCCTTTTCCTCCACCCTCTCCTCCTCCTCCTTCTTCTTCTCCTCTTTCCCTCCTCCACCTCCTCTTCATTCACCACCTTATCATCACCATCATCATTCTTCTTCTCTTCCTCCTCTTCCTCCTCTCTCATTACCACTGTCTTTTTCCTGCAAAGTGGAGCGCATAGACCGTTCGGTGGTCTGGAGCAAGATTGGATCCCGGGGCGTCGTGTCGTCACAGGGGCGTCGCGTCTCCTCTTCAGACGGGAGGAAGATAGTCTGCTCTTACGATGATAATAATAATAATGATAGACTTGTTACAAGAAGCAGCGCAGAGGACGAGGAGGAGGAGGAAAAGGAGGAGGAGGTGGAGGAGGTGGAGTAGAAGGAGGAGGAGGAGGTGGAGGAGGAGGAGGAGGAGGAGGAGGAGAGGAAGGAGGAAGAGGAAGAAGAGAAGGAGGATGAGTAGGTGAAGGAGAAGGAGGAGAAGGAGGAGGAAGAGGAGAAGAAGGAGGAGGAGGAGAAGGAGGAAGAGGAAGAAGAGAAGGAGGATGAGTAGGTGGAGGAGGAGGATGAAGAAGAGGAGGAGAAGAAGAAGGAGTAGGAGGAGGAGCTGGAGGAGGAGGAGGTGGGGAGGAGGAGGAGGTGGAGAAAATGGAGGAAGAGGAAGAAGAGAAGGAGGATGAGTAGGTGGAGGAGAAGGAGGAGAAGGCAAAGAAGGAGGAGAAGGAGGAAAAGGAGGAGGAGGAAGAGGAAGAAGAGAAGGAGGAGGAGTTGATGTAGGAGGAGGAGGAGAAGGAGGAGGAGGAGGAGGAGGAGGAGGAGAAAAAGGAGGAGGAGGAGTCTAGGCCCCGACCGTTCTTCTGCAGAAGAAGAGGAGGAGGAGGAAATCTTCTTGAGCCTAGACTGACGGGATGCCTGCTACCAAGGGTCCCCCAGGGGGGATGAAGAAGGGCCTGGGGGAACGGGGGAAAGAGAGGCGATGGGGGCTGGTGGGGTTCCCTCCCCCCCCACCCCTTAAGGGACTACGATATCGCCTAACTTTTCCCCCATAAGGGGGGGAGGAGTTATGGGAGAGGGGAATGGATAGGAGTAACGTACGCGGAGTAAAAGGGGAGAAAGTATATATTTTTGAGTGTATTTTTTGTATTTATGTAATTGTATTTTGATTATTACTATTTCATATATACATTAATCTCACTATCTCCCTTCTAAGGTAAAATAGGCCTTTTGATATGTTGATATGAAATTAAGTATTTATTCGTATTTGATTTTTTCTTTTTTTTTGTATTCTTTTTTTTTCTTTAAGCAGTATAGTTGTGAAAACTTCTGCGACAAAAAAATGGCTTTGAAATGCGATATATTTTTCTTATCAAAGCGTGGCACAGATGTTATTGAAAATAGATATTTCCCAAAGAAATAAATTTTGCAAAATGTTTGTAAGTTACGATGGCGTCGTGGGAGAATTCAGACATTGTTGGGTAATTGGATGGTTGGCTGCTGTTGCCACTCATTCTGTACTTGAGAGCCCATTCGACCCACCCCCCTTGCTCGCTCTCGCTCTCTTTCTCTCTCTTCCTCTCTCTTCCTCTTTTTTTCCTCTGTTTTTCCTGTTTTTCATCTCTTTTTTCCTCTCTTTTTCTTTTTTTCTCTTTTTTCTTCTCTTCCTCTCTTCATCCTCTATTTCTTCTCTCTGTCTCTTTCCATATCTCCCTCTCTTCATCCTCTATTTCTTCTCTCTGTCTCTTTCCATATCTCCCTCTCTATTCCTCTCTCTCTCTCTCTCTCTCTCTCTCTCTCTCTCTCTCTCTCTCTCTCTCTCTCTCTCTCTCTCTCTCTCTCTCTCTCTCTCTCTCTCTCTCTCTCTCTCTCTCTCTCCTCTCTCTCTCTCTCTCTCTCTCCTCTCTCTCTCTCTCTCTCTCCTCTCTCTTACTCTCTCTCTTCTCTCTCTCTCTATCTCACCTCCCTCCCTCTCTCTCCTCCCTCCCTCTCCTCTCTC
>NC_134792.1:64920234-64937734 GCF_046742065.1 Oratosquilla oratoria
CTCTCGACTCCCCTCTCTCGCCTGTCCCTCTTTCGTCTCCCCTCTCTCGTCTCCCCTGTCCCCTCAACTGCTCCCATTCTTCTCCTCTTCGTGCATGTTTTCTAAACTCATGTCCCTCTCCCCTCTTTCTTCCCTCTCTCCTCTCCCCTCTCTCGTCTCCCCTCTCTCGTCTACCATCTTTGTCTCTCCTCTCTCGTCTCCCCCTCTTTCGTCTCTCTTCGTCTCCCCTCTCTCGTCTCCCCTCTCTCGTCTCCCCTCTCTCGCCTCCCCTCTCTCGCCTCCCCTCTCTCGTCTCCCCTTTCCCCTCAACTGCTCCCATTCTTCTCCTCCTGCATACTTTCTAAATTCATGCCCTTCTCCCCCTCTCTCATCTTCCTTCTCCCCTCTCTCATCTTCCCTCTCTCCTCTCCCCTCCCTCGTCTCCCCCTCTTTCGTCTCCCCTTTCTCGTCTATCCTTTCCCCTCAACTGCTCCCATTTTTCTCCTCTTCCCGCATGTTTTCTCTACTCATGTCCCTCTCTCCTCTCCCCTCTCCCCTCTCCCCTTTCCCCTCTCCCCACTCCCCTCTCCCCTCTCCAATCTCTCGTCTTCTCTCTCATCTCCCCCTCTCTCGTCTCCCCCTCTCTCGTCTCCCCTCTCTCGTCTCCCCCTCTCTCGTCTCCCCTCTCTCGTCTCCCCTCGTTTCCCCTCTCTCCTCTCCCCTCTCTCCTCTCCTCTCTCTTCACCCCCTCTCCCCTCTCTCGTCTCCTCTCTCTTTCCCCTCTCCCCTCTCCACTCAACTGTTCCATTCTTCTCCTCTCCTCGCGTGTTTTCTCTACTCATGCTCCACTCCCTTCTCCCCCTCCTCTCTCCTCTCTCCTCTCTTCTCTCTCTCTCTCTCCCTCTGTTTCCACACTACCGAATATCTGTATTTCTTTTTCACATCCCCTCCTACATTTCTATTATTATTATTCCGGATTTATACTCTCCCCCTCCCTCCCTCCCTCCCTCCCTCCCTCCTCGCATCCTCTGTCGCCTCTATATGTGGATTCTCTTCACTTTATTAATCCTATCTCTTACCCCCTTTACTTCCTGTTCCTCATTCTCCTCCCCTCCTCCTCCTCCTCCTCCTCCTCCTCCTCCTCCTCCTCCTCCTCCTCCTCCTCCTCCTCCTACTCCCCCTCCCCCTCCTGCTCCCCCTCCCCCTCCTGCTCCTCCTCATTCTCTTCCTCCTCCCCCACATTCTCCTCCCCCCTTTCCCTTCATTCTCCTCCCCCCTCCTCCTCCCCCTGATTCTCTTCCTCCACCTCCCTCATTCTCCTCCCCCTCTTCCCCTCTTTCTCCTCCCCCTCCTCCTTCCCCTCATTCTCTTCCTCCTCCCCTCCTTCTCCTCATTCTCCTCCCCTTCTCCTTCCCCTCATTCTCCTCCCCCTCCTCCTTCCTCTCATTCTCCTCTCCTTCCCATCATTCTCTTCCTCCTCTTCCTCATTCTCTCCCTCCTCTCCCTCATTCTCTTCCTCCTCTCCCCCAACATTCTCTTCTACCTCCTTCCCCTCATCTTCTTCCCCTCGTTCTCATCCTCCTCGTCTTTTACTTTCGCCTCCTCATCCCCTCACTCCTCCCTTCTTTCCCCTCATTCGCTTCTTCCTCCCCCTCCCCCTCCCCTTACTCCCTCCCCCTCCTTCCTCCCCTTCCCCCCACAAGCCCATTTGACCTTGGGATCAGGTCAGGAGGTCACTTGGCTTTCCCCCGAGAGGAGGGAAGGAAAGGGGGGTTGCCTTTGCAAAATCCGCTTGTAGAAGGTCGTCCATATTCTTCATTCGTAGTTCACTCCCGAAAGAAAGGCTCAATCAATATTATCCAAGAGCCGTTCGACTGAACCGGCCTCTACCACGTCACTCCTGCAAACTTCTCTATATCGTTTCTCTCATTTTCTGCGTGGTACTCTATCTTCCAACGCTTACCATCTCCTAGTGTCCAGTTAGGAGATAATGCGCTCGTTAACAATTCTATACTCCTTTGAATGGCTACTTGCTCAATGGTGGCGTAAACGTAAGCGCGCTGGTCTCGCATTCGCTTAACTGTGGGTTCGAATCCTGCACTACTCCCTAGTTCCCAATTGTGATTGTTCGCTACCAGACCCAACAGTCATTAAAGCGCATAATAGGGCAGAGGTGACGGCTTCGGCCGCAGCTACACAGCGCTTCCTGGCGTAGTACTGTAACCTTGTCTTGTCCATATCCCCTCTCTCTCTCTCTCTCTCTCTCCTCTCTCTCTCTCTCTCTCTCTCTCTCTCTCTCTCTCTCTCTCTCTCTCTCTCTCTCTCTCTCTCTCTCTCTCTCTCTCTCTCTTTTTTTAAGAAAGAAAAAGAGTCCTTTGGTATAGGTAGATAGATAGTATTTCTCACTCCAGCCTGCCCTGTGTATTACCCCTTCCTTGATGACCTGCTGGTGACCTGCAGGTGACCTGCTGGTGACCTACAGGTGACCTGCAGGAACTGAAGAATGAAGTTCGGTACTTTTGATGAGTCGCTTGATGCACGAAGGGGTGACGTTGCCATACAAAGGAGGAATTTCAGCACAAAAAAATGTGTGGAAAAGAAGAAATGTGGAACATCATGGACCTTTTTATTTTATCTTATGTTTTTTATTTATTTATTTTTAGCAAAGAATATGTACATATTGATGAAATGGTATTTTAGTGTGCGTGCATGCATGTGTGAGTGTGTGTGTGTGTGTGTGTGTGTGTGTGTGTGTGTGTGTGTGTGTGTGTGTGTGTGCGTGCGTGTATGTGCGTGCGTGCGTGTATGTGTGTGTGTGTGTGTGTGTGTGTGTGTGTGTGTGTGTGTGTGTGTGTGTGTGTGTGTGTGTGTGTGTGTGTGTGTGTGTGTGTGTGTGCGTGCGTGTGTGTGTATGTGTGTGTGTATGTATCTATGCATGTTTGTACGTATGTTATGTATGTATATATGCATATATATATATATATATATATATACATATATACATATTGCTATCACATGTGGTCTTCAGTCATCCTCTTCCTCCTCCTTCTTCTTCCTCTTCATCCTCTTCCTCCTCTTTCTCCTCCTTCTCTACCTCCTGTCCTCCTTTCCTCCTCCACCTCCTCTTTCTTTTTGTATCACTTTCAGATTTCCGTAATCCAGCCTCTTTTGCTTCTTGGATCCAAAAGCAGCTGTTCAAGCTCACTTGAATCATCGTTGTCATCATCATCATCATCGTCGTCGTCGTCGTCATCATCATCATCATCATCATCATCATCATCATCATCATCATCATCATCATCATCATCATCATCATCATCATCATCATCATCATCATCATCATCATCATCATCATCATCATCATCATCATCATCATCATCATCATCATCATCATCATCATCATCATCATCATCATCATCATCATCATCATCATCATCATCATCATCTTTCTCTTTCCCATTTCTCCAATATTCTCGCATTTCCTTCCATTTCCTATTCTATTCTTCCCTCCTTTCTTTTCTCGTTCAAAATTTAAAATTAGCTTCCACCCCTCCATCCACTTATAGAAAAATAAATATAATAATAATGTAGCATAATGATGATAGAATAATAATTATAAAATAATGATGGTGATGCTCGTGATGAGATGGTGATGATGGTGATGATGGTGGTAATGATGATGATGATGATGATGATGATGATGATGATGATGATGATGATGATGATGATGATGATTGTGATGATTGTGATGATGATTGTAATGATGATTGTGATTATGGTGATGGTGATGGTGATGATTATAGATTAGGTACCGAAACAGCCATGTAAGGACCAATAGGTCTTCTGTTGTTGTTCGTTTGTCCTCCATGTAACTCCTCATCCACCTCCGTCTCTGCCCTCCTCATTGCCCCCAACCACTCGTAACTCCACTCATCCCTCTCCTTTCCCCCTCTCTCTTTCCCCTCTCCCTTTCCCCTCTCCCTTCCCCCTCTCCCTTCCCCCTCTCCCTTCCCCTTCTCCCTTCCCCCTCTCCCTCTCCCCTTCTCCCTACCTCCCTCTCCCTACCCCCTCTCCCTTTCCCCTCTCCCTACCCCCTCTTCCTTTCCCCTCTCCCTACCCCCTCTCCCTTCCCCTCCCTCCCCCTCTCCCTTTCCCCTCTCCCTTCCCCCTCCCTCCCCCTCTCCCTTCTCCCTCTCCCTTCCCCCTCTCCCTTCCCCCTCTCCCTTTTCTCCTCTCCTTTCTCATTTTTCCCCTTCTCCTTTTCCTCTTTTTTCTCTTCCCCTTTCTATTCCTCCTATCTCCTCCATATTCTCTTCCCTTTGTTGCATCCTTCCAGTACTTCCGGTGAGCTGGATTTCCGGGCTTCTAGACTTCCGGGCTTATTTGTTGTCTCTTATATTTCCCAGAAGCCTTGCAGAGCAGCAGGTTACCGGCAATTTCTTAAAAAAAAAAAAAAAAAAAAAAAAAAAAAAAAAAAATCTGGAAAATGTGTATTGGCAACTCATGATGGGAGATCTTAGTGTGCACAACCCGCATAGAAGGATTAGAAAATGTGTACATATTTGTTCTTATTTCTCTTATTTCTTCTTCCACCTTCTTCTTCTCCTCTTCCCCCTTCTCTCATCTACAATGCCCAGTTTCCTCTTCTTGCTTTCGTTGTTCCTTCGCTCTCTCTCTCTCTCTCTCTCTCTCTCTCTCTCTCTCTCTCTCTCTCTCTCTCTCTCTCTCTCTCTCTCTCTCTCTCTCTGTCTGTCTGTCTCTCTCTCTCTCTCTCTCTCTCTCTCTCTCTCTCTCTCTCTCTCTCTCTCTCTCTCTCTCTCTCTCTCTCTCTCTCTCTCTCACTCTTGTCCCTTTCTCTTCCCTCTCTCGTTTTCCTTTTTCGCATCCCCCGTTTTCTATTCCCTCTCGTCTTTTTTTCTTCTGCTCTTGCTCTCTATCTATCTCTATCTCTATCTAGCTCTCTCCTCTTTCTCCGAATTTTTCCTTTGCCCCTACCTCAGTCCCTCCATCTCAACCCTCCATATTTCCCCCTGTTAGGCATTCTTCCATTTCTCAACCTCCATATCCTCCATTCCCCTCGTTTCCCCTACCCTCTCCCCTCCCTCCTCTTTCCCTCCCCTCTCTTCCCCTCCCCTCTCTTCCCTTCCCCTGCCCTCTCCTCTCCTCCCCTCCCCTCTCCCCCTCCCCTCCCCCTCTCCTCTCCTCTTCTCCCCTCCCCTCCTTCTTTCTCTTCCCATCCCCTCCCGTCCCTCTCTCCCCTCCCATCCCCTTCCTTCCCCCTTTTCCCCTCTCTTCTCCTCGTTTCACCTCTCCCCTCTCCTCCCCTCACCTCTCTTCCCCTTTCCTTTGCTCTCCTCCACTCCCCTCCCATCACCTCCCCTCCATTCCCCTCCCTTCCCCTCTCCCCTCTCCCGACCCCTCTCCCCTCTTTTTCCCCTTTCAATTCGATTTTATCCTCCCCTTTCCAGTTGGCCTAGTCTTCATGCGCACTTTCTCTTCAGTTGCTTCCACGTTTCCAATGTTTTGTGATCGATGGCCAGCGCATCTCTTCATTGGGGCATTGTTTCAATTAAGAAGCAAAGTTACAGGTCATCTTTGAGATGTGTAAGGAGGGTAGAAAGGTACTCGAAATTAAAAAGTCAACAGCAATAATAATAATGTTAATATCATCATCATCATCATCGTCATCGTCATCGTCATCGTCATCGTCATCGTCATCATCATCATCATCATCGACATCATCATCATCATCATCATTTATCTATTTTTATCTATCTATTTATTTATTTATTTATTTATTTGTTTGTTTGTTTATTCACTTATTTATTAATTTATTTATTTATTCATTTATCTATTTATGTATTATTTATTAATTTATTTATTTACTTATGCATTTATTTATTTATTTATCTATTTATTTATTTACTTATTTATTTATTTATTTATTTATTTATTTATTTATTTTATGTTTGTTTCCTGTCATAAAAGAGTGATGCATAACTCTGGGCCGTAGGGACCCCATTAAAGTCCCTAAGATAAGGACCGCATAATCCTTGCACGTTCAATACCATACACCCCTCCTTCCCTTTAAGTTTGTTTATTTTGTCTATTCACTTTAAGTTTTCCTCAGGTTATCTGTGTTTATTCGTTGGTTTGTTCGTTCAATCGCTCATTTATCTTCCGCTATAATGTTTTAGTGGTAGCAGTGCCCAGTAAAAGATAAAGACCCAAATGCTGAATGTAAATGCAACAGCAGAAAATTGCTAACCACATAGACCGCTTGCATATTTTACACTCTGGGCACCATTTTTTTTTTTTTTTTTTTTTTTTTATCCTCATTTCCGGTAGGAAGACCTTGGGGAATAGGGTCAGAATTATCTTTTCCTTCTTCCCCTTTCACTCCATTTTCTCTTTCTATTTGTGTGTGTGTGTGTGTGTGTGTGTGTGTGTGTGTGTGTGTGTGTGTGTGTGTGTGTGTGTGTGTGTGTGTGTGTGTGTGTATTTGTGTATTTGTGTGTGTGTAATTGTGTGTTTATATGTATTTGTGTGTTTGTCAATGTTTGTGTGTGTGTGTGTTTGTGAATGTCTGTGTGTGTGTGTGTGTTTGTGAGTTTGCGTGTGTGTTTGCGTGAGTGTATGTGTGTGTGTATTTTTGTGTGAGTGTATGTGTATGTGTTTTTGCGTGAGTTCTTGTGTGCGTATGTGTGCGTGTGTGTGTGTGTGTGTGTGTGTGTGTGTGTGTGTGTGTGTGTGTGTGTGTGTGTGTGTGTGTGTGTGTGTGTGTGTGTGTGTGTGTGTGTGTGTGTGTGTGTGTGTGTGTGTGTGTGTGTGTGTGTGTGTGTGTGTGTGTGTGTGTGTGTGTGTGTGTGTGTGTGTGTGTGAGTTTGTGTGTCTAAATCCAGCTGACGCCATGAACACCAAAAAATACCGTCCCCCAGTACCCTACCTTCCCACAACACGGACACCAACGCAAAAATTTCTTTAAGGGTATATTTGAACAAACTGAGAGATCGTTGCCTCCTACCTAGGGGTCGCGGACGTGTTGTGAGAGAGTAATGTTTACTCACGTTTTGTGATATATTTTGTAGGAAGACATAGAATTACGGTTAATGCGTCCCGGACTTTCGTGCCGCTGCCAAGTTCCTAATGAATCACTTCCCCATCCTGTGTGACTCTTCGTATTTTGCTTAGTAGGGACTTGAGCTCGATTCCAACTCTCTTGTGCCTTCCACTTGCCCCGGCTATCCGAGCACTTAGGGCAAAGAGGATGATCTCGGTTGCAACAAAGCGTCCCCTGGTGTGAGCTTAACCAGGCCATACACAATCAATAATATTGCGCAATATTCCGTATTGTGCAATATTATTGACGGTGTAGGGATGGTATTGAAAAGCCACACGTGTTTGGCCTGTACATTTGATGTCTTCAATATATTGTGCAATTCTTCAATACCATCCCTACACCGTCAATAATATTGTACAATACGGAATATTGCGCAATGATATTGATCGTATAGGGCTTGCTAAAGGACTTTGGGTCGTACGGATTGTCGCCTATGGTGATTGTGGTGATGTAGGCAAGGTTATGGTGATTATATCGTCGTTCCATCCACATATTATGGCTCGTTATCCTTTCATGTCCGTAAATGACCACTCAACGCCCACCACCCAACACCCAACCACCACTTTCCACCCTCCACACTCTACCCTCCACCAACCACCCTCCACCCTCCACCCACCCTCCGCACACCCTCCACCCAGATCACCCATCACCCAGATCACCCACTAAAGCCCCTGACACAAATACGCCACTCGGGCGAGTTCGTTTGAGTAAAATCGACTTCGGTTATAATATTTTCTTTTTTCGAACTTCCAAATGTCAAATCACCTTTGCGCCGTATAGTAAGAATCCGAATGACGAACTAAGAAAAGTTAAACCTAGAATACGAATATTAGACACATTGTAGACTTAGGGAAATCTAGAATACTGTAGGCGAATTCATCTTCCAGTTTTTCGAAATCACAACATATGGATTTTCAAATCTATAGCCTGAAATGGAATATAAATAAATAAAAATATAATTTATTTGACACTTAAATTGAAATTATTAGTGGAGAGAGTTTAAACGCCAATTTTGTTCAGTAGATAAACTCAATTGAATTAGCGTCAAACAGAAAAAATATATCAAGTTTGCCACTTAGGAAAACTTTGGTAATATATGGAAGCTCAAACCTCTCCCGAAAGGTTAACCCCGTAGTAGATATCGTAGTTTATTCTATGTAGATTATGTCATAGTAAACACCAAGCGATTTTGTATGTGTAATCTTCTACCCTATGTACGTATGAACGTGTGTACGTATGAACGTGTGTACGTATGAACGTGTGTACATATGCGAGTATCTGTGTGTGTTATTATGGAAGTGTGCATTTATTCTTACGAAATTACCAAAAGTGTTTTCGTTTGGGAAGAACTATTTCTGAAGTTAAATATTTATTTATACACGTCTACCAAAAGCCCCTTCCGTGTTAATATATATATATATATATATATATATATATATATATATATATATATATATATATATATATATATTATATATATATCTGAAGCTTGCTGGCCGAGGGGGTTATGGCGTCGTTACTTGCGGTGAAGGTTGATGGGATGGCGGTTTGAGCCCTGCCACCGGCGAAGTTGAACCAAGAGTATGGTTCATTAAATTCCACGCTATAATTTCCTCTGTAAGGGGAACTGTCCTAGCATCCCGATAGGGGGAAGTTTGTGACGTTAAACAATATCATCATTATATATATATGTATATATATATATATATATATATATATATATATATATATATAATATTTTTTGTTGGGGTAACTTTGTGTCATTTACTTATGCGTTTACTCACTCAATTATTTCTTTGTTTATTCATATACTCCAGTGCCATGAGTTGCTTTAAAACAACGACCCACACACATAACAATCTCATCGCCTCGGCAACTAAACAACAGAACACCCACAAGCGTCTGAGAGGAAGGTTCATTCCATTAACAACAATAACAACAACATATGCAAGTGGTCTCCATAGTAGCGAGGCCATCAGCACGAAGTAGTAACAACAACAACAACAACAACAAGGAGGGAGCCAGTAACGGTTGTGTCAGACGGTGCCACGGTGTCTGGCACTTGCTTACGGACCCAGACGGCCAGGCTCCTCCTCCTCCTTCCCCCCTCCCCCTCCACCCACCTCCCCCACCCTCCCTCCGGTGCCACTCCGCCTCCGGGGCGGGAGCTCAAACCACCAGACTCGAACTGTAGTTCTTCTGGGTGTGTCCTTACCGAAGACTTCGGCGCTTTGTGTGTGTGTGTGTGTGTGTGTGTGTGTGTGTGTGTGTGTGTGTGTGTGTGTGTGTGTGTGTGTGTGTGTGTGTGTGTGTGTGTGTGTGTGTGTGTGTGTGTGTGTGTGTGTGTGTGTGTGTGTGTGTGTGTGTGTACGTGTGTGTGTACGTGTGTGTGTACGTGTGTGTGTGTGTGTGTGTGTGTGTGTGTGTGTGTGTACGTGAGTGTATGTGTGAACGTGAGTGTATGTGTGTACGTGAGTGTGCGTGTGTACGTGAGTGTGTGTGTGTGTACGTGAGTGTGTGAATGTGTGTGTGTGTGTTTGTGTGTGTGTGTGTGTGTGTGTGTGTGTGTGTGTGTGTGTGTGTGTGCGTGTGTGTGCGTGATATGCACATGTCTATATGTGTGTGTCTATGTTTGAGCAAGTCAATGTGAGTGAATGAGTGTGCGTGTTAGTGAGCAAGTAAGAGTGAGTTAGTGTGATTGAGAGAGTGAGTTAGTGAGAGTGTGAGTGATATTTAGTCATCTGAAAAGGAAAAATCTCTCTAAGCAATGCCTCACAACCTGCCATTTATATCAGCCACTCGTTTTTTTTTTTTTTTTTTTTTTTTTTTAGGGAGGAACCCGTTGCCTACCCCCCGTCATTGGGTTCAACACATAAACCTTGGAACCTTCTCTCTTAAAATCCTGTCGCTCACCAGAACGACACCTCTGAAGTCCGTCAGTGGGTCTCAGATCACTCTCTCTCTCTCTCTCTCTCTCTCTCTCTCTCTCTCTCTCTCTCTCTCTCTCTCTCTCTCTCTCTCTCTCTCTCTCTCTCTCTCTACCTATGTATCTATCTCTTTCTATCTATTTATCTATCTATATCTCTCTCTCTTTCTCTCTCTCTCTCTCTCTCTCTCTCTCTCTCTCTCTCTCTCTCTCTCTCTCTCTCTCTCTCTCTCTCTCTCTCTCTCTCTCTCTCTTTCCTGAGGGGTCCCGCTATCAGCCGAATGAAAACTTCTGACGACACACACTCCAACCCTGATTATGTCACTCTGGAGGGAGTGGGGGTGGGGGTGGAGGTGTTGAGTCAGTCGGGGACACCTTTAACCCTGTTACCCTGGATCCAGGCCTTAACGAGGTTCAGATCAAATAGTTTGGCGTGGGCTTCAAGGGTGTTAACTGGACAAAGCGGTTAGCACCAATTCAGGCTAGCTGCTGAGCCAGATGGGCGTGTGGGTTTGTGGATAGTTGGGTGTATTGTGTAGGTGGGTGTGGGTGTGTGGATAGGTGAGTGTATTGTGTGAGTGTGTGTGTGTATGTGTGTGTGGGTGTTAACTCTTCCTTCCCTCCCCCCTCACTATCTACATATCTCTATCTATATATCTCTCCATTTATGTCTATATTTACCTCTCTACATATATCCCTATTTATCCTTGAGGAAGGTGGAATAAGAAGACACGGGTCCGATCCGGGTCCGAGTTTATTCCTGACCGGTTTTGCTTAGACTTAGAGCTTCTACCTCTGAAGAAGCTCAAAGCGAAACCGGTCAGGAATAAACTCGGCCCAAGACCCGTGTCTTCTTCTTCCATCTTCTTCAAACCTGTCACAATGTCTCAACATTTGTCCCTATTTGTCTATATGTCTCTATCTCTACATATTTCTGTCTGTTTTCAGTTATATCTCTTTATCAATTTCTTTTTCTTTCTCTTTCTCTTTCACACTATCTACATTTCTTTCTCTTTCCTCTCCTAGTATTCTGTCTTCGTTTTATTACGAGAGTCTGAGTGTCACGGAGAGCTGGACAATGGACCGGTTCTTCAGAGAGAAAAAACAACATATTTATTTGTTTTTAAAATTGGTGACTCTTTTCTTTTCTTTCTTTATATAAATTTAGGCCTCTCGAATGGTAGAGCCATCGCTCAAAAGGACCTCCATAGAAAACTTATCTTTTTCTTGAAACTTCCTTTCGTAGTTTGTCGGATATTCCGCTCGGCCGATCAACGCGTCATCAGTTAGTTCTCTTTTATATTTGCAACGAATAAAGAAAACGGAATGTCAGCTTAGAGTTCGATACGACATCTCGCTGCTTTGAGCGCCCAGTTCCATTTTTACCCGTACGGGATCAGAACTCTGTCCCAAACGCCCGCTCGATGAGTCCCCCTCTTTCCCCTGGTTTCCTGTAGCACATGAGACAAAGGTTGACAGCCTCTGATACTACTAAGCGCCTCCTGGTGTGAGCTATTAGTGTAAGCACAAGCTGAGACGCAGGTGACACAGGCGACGCAGCACAGAGGGAAGCCAGACTTCCTGTTGTTGAATTGAAGCACATTTCGAACTTCTCTCAATTGGAATTATTCAAGATATCCTACCTCTGCGTTTCAAGTGAGACAGAAGTTCAAACTGTTCTTCAATTCAGCAACAGGAAGTCTGCCTTTGCTCTGTGCTGCGTCGCCTGTGCCGCCTGCGTCGCCTGCGTCGCCTGCGTCGCCTGCGTCTCAGTTTACGCTTAGGCTTAGACACGAAGGGAAAATGAGGTGCAGGTACCGACGATTTCATTCGTTAGAGTGGCTGGCACTGAAGTCAAATCGAAGACTTCTGGTCAAATCTCGCTTAGACGTTGACATTCTGATTCCTCAGGCATTAGGGGATGTTAACGAGATATATGCAAAACCCTCCTTTATTACTGTATAAATTATACAACATACAAGAAATTCACTTCTGAAATGTCCATACATGCATGCACACATACATAAATGCATTCATATAAACACACGTACATATGCAATACAATCACTAGAAACGTGTGTTCCACAAATGCATGGTAACCACTAATAAAAAGAAACGACCGGAGTAGAGCACTTTCGTGTATTACACCTTCAGTGCACTGGATGTAATACACGAAAGCGCTCTGCTCCGTTCGGTCGTTTCTTTTCATTAGTGGTTATTTTGCATACGTACATATATACACACATAAATACATACACAAATACATAGATACATACATACACCATAAGGACCTTTCCCATATTTTAAAGAAGACGGTCAGCCAAGCCATGCAACCAACCCTCACCTACCTCTCAACTATCACAAACGCACCCAACACCCATTTCAGGTTAAAAGAAATCCTGAAATGTACAACTTGAAGAACTGAAAATTAGTTAATCTACTTAACTCTTCATCTGATCATTTTGTTCAGCTTATTGCAACTCTGGCCAGTCAAGGTTCGAGCTGAAAAGAGTTGTTTGACGTTAACCAGAATAAAATTGATAAAGCGAGTCACTGAAGTCAAGGGATTAAAGAGCTTCTCGCTACGCTCAACCGGGATGAAACCGCAAATTTAAACTTAAGTTCTGAAGCGAGCGCTGATCCCTTCGACTTCAGTTAAGAAAAGAAATTGACTCCGCAACACGGAAACCTCACCCTTTTCTTCTTCCTCCTTTTGCCTCCTCCTCTTCTTTCCTTTCCTCCTCCTCTTCTTTCCTTTCCTCCTCCTCTTCTTTCCTCTCCTTTCCCTCTTCTTTCCTCTCCTCCCCCTCTTCTTTCCTCTCCTCTTCCTCTTCTTTCCTCTCCTCCTCCTCTTCTTTCCTCTCCTCCTCCTCTTCTTTCCTCTCCTCCTCCTCTTCTTTCCTCTCCTCCTCCTCTTCTTTCCTCTCCTCCTCCTCTTCTTTCCTCTCCTCCTCCTCTTCTTTCCTCTCCTCCTCCTCTTCTTTCCTCTCCTCTCCCCCTTTCCCTCCACCTCCTCGCCCTACCCCCTCTTCCTCCTCTTCCTCCTCTTCCTCTCTTTCACTCCATTCCCTCCTATCCCTTTCATGCCTCTTCCTGCCTCTTCCTGCCTCTTCCTGCTTCTTCCTGTTTCTTCCTCTCCTCCTACTACCCGTCCACCTCTTCCCCCTCACCCTCTTCCCCCTCACCCTCTTCCCCCTCACCCTCTTCCCCCTCACCCTCTTCTCCCTCACCCTCTTCTCCCTCACCCTCTTCCCCCTCCCTTCCCCCCTCCGTCCCTCTTCCTCCTCACCCTCTTCCCCCTCATCCTCTTCCCCCTCATCCTCTTCTCCCTCACCCTCTTCCCCCTCCCTTCCCCCCTCCGTCCCTCCTCCTCCTCCTCCCCCCAAGAGCACATTAATCAGCTAATGGTGAGAATTTTTCGTAAAAAAAAATAAAATCGTCGAGATTTGAATTTTTTGTTCATACCTTGATGCATCCCACCCTGTTGCAAAAATACTATCGATAATCACCGTATTTGCCGGCGTATAAGACGAGTTTTTTTTATCATTAAATGCACCCAAAAATTGCCAGGTGATTTTATTCAACCTTAAGGGACCAACTTTGGGTCAGAAAGGACCCTATACATCTCAATGATGATAATTGATAACAGTAATTAATAATAATAATAATAAATGTACATAATCCCAAAGATCCCTTCCCCCATTTAAGTGGATGACGAATAGTAATATAATAATTCCTATAACAATAACAACAATAGTAATGATAATAGAATTGTCAACTAATGAAATAGACTTAGTAACCATGTATAGTGAGCGCTGAAAATATCGGTTGTCTTAAGAAAAGTTTAGACAACTTTTTGGACGGAAATAACATGCGGTAATGGACATGGAACTGCCTAGTGTAGGGCTTAAGGCCTCTTGCAGTCTCCTTCCCCCTAATAAAGGGGTGACCAATAATATAATACCAATATAATAATAATAGTAATGATACTAATAATGATACTAGTAATGGTACTAATGATGATACTAATAAAGATACCAATAATAAAAACAATAATAATAATGACACTAATAATGATACTAATAATGATATAATAGCGATGAATAAAGATAATAGAAATTAAAAGGAATCCATACTATACATATACCAAAAGCTCCCATCCCGCTTACAAGGGCGTGGGCAGTAACGATATAATTGAGCACAAGTAATAATAATGATAACAAGGTTGATAATTATGGTAAGAATATCCTAATGGCCACCGCAATTGGCATTGTCCGGGCAGTTTGCGCAGACTGCCTCTCGTTCCGGCCTTCGGGCGCGATCGGGTCGTTCCGGGAGTGAGGGAACGGAACAGCGGTGGAACGCCAATAATAACCGGACATTGTCATTAGCACCCCTCCTTGCTTTGGGCTGTTTGTTATTATTAGGATTGCTGTTGTTGTTGTTGTTGCTGTTGTTGTTGTTATTGTTATTATTATTATTATTATTATTATTATTATTATTATTATTATAATTATCATCATTATATCATTATCATTATATCATTGCTATCATTATTGTCATTGTCAATATTATTATTTTATTATCATATTATTGTTATCAATCATTGTTATTGTTATTATTGATATTGTTATTGTTATTATTGTTGCTATTATAATTCTTATTGTTATTGTTGTTATTGTTATTAGTGGTGGTAGTTTTTTTCTGTTTTTGCCGTTTTACATGTGTGTGTGTGCGCGCGCGCTCGCGCGTCCCTTTTGTGTGGGGGAGGGTAAGGGAGATTGCAGTTTAACACACACCCGCTGTGTAAACCCGCAAACGTGTATCCACGCGTGCGCGGTCGAGCGAGGCGGGCGTAGTCACCATGCACGCACGCACGCACGCACGCACGCATTCGTAAGGCTAATCGGCGTTCGAATCCCGCTTCCCACTCGAGGGCAATGGCGGAAAATTATTTCCCCTTCCCCCTCTCTCTCCTCTCTCTCTGTGTCTCTCTGTCTCTCTGCCTCTCTGTCTCTCTCTCTCTCATTCTCTCTCTCTCTCTCTCTCTCTCTCTCTCTCTCTCTCTCTCTCTCTTTCTCTTCTTTCTCTTTCTTTTCTCTCTCTTTTTCGCTCTCTCTTTCGCTCTTTTTTAGTTCTCTCTCTCTCTCTCTCTCTCACTTTTCTTTTTCTCTCTTTCGCTCTCTCTTGCTCGCTCTCTTTTTCGCTCGATCTCTCTCTTTCTCTCTCTCTCTCGCTCGCTCACTCACTCTCTCACTCTCCCACCTCCGCCCCCAAACGTTAGGGTTACTGAACTATAATGTATTATGTAATCACACCAGTGTAAAGGACTTGGTTTGTGTGTGTGTGTGTGTGTGTGTGTGTGTGTGTGTGTGTGTGTGTGTGTGTGTGTGTGTGTGTGTGTGTGTGTGTGTGTGTGTTTCTGTGTGTGTGTGTGTGTGTGTGTGTGTGTGTGTGTGTGTGTGTGTGTGTGTGTGTGTGTGTGTGTGTGTGTGTGTGTGTGTGTTTCTGTGTGTGTGTTTCTGTGTGTGTGTGTGTGTGTGTGTGTGTGTGTGTGTGTGTGTGTGTGTGTGTGTGTGCGCGCGCGTGTGTGCATGCGTGTGCGTGTCCGTGCGTGCGTGTGTACATGTATAGAATTTATACATTTATATCTACATTACAGAGTATACTCTGACTAACGCTGGTGAATGTGTCTGTACTCGTATATATCATCGAGTAAATGTACATCTAACCATGTACGGTACATATTGATAGACACTTCAAGTGAATCCTCGGTTGTGTGTTTATCTCTATATCTGCTTTACCTCTTCACACTGTCAGTTCTCTCTCCTCCCAGCTCACTTACCTTTCCTCCTCCTCCTACTCCTCCTCCTCCTCCTCCTCCTCCTCCTCCTCCTCCCCCTCCTCCCCCTCCTCCTCCTCCTCCTCTTCCCCTCCTCCTCCTCCGCCTTCTCCTTTTTCTCCTCCTCCTCGTCATCCTTATGCTCTTCGCTTTTCTTCTTCTCTTCCTTCCACCATTCCTCCTTTTTCTTCTTCATCTTACTCCTCTTCCTCCTACCTCTTCGTCCACCTCCTCCTCCTCCTATTTTTTCATTTCTTTATTCGCTTCTTCCTCTTCTCCGTCCTCCTTATCCTCCTCCTTGCTACTTCATCTCTTCCTCCTCTTTCTACTCTTCCTACTCTTCCTATTCATCCTCCTCCTCTTCCTCCTCCTCTTCCTCCTCCTCCTCCTCCTCCTCTTCATTCCCCCCCTTACCAGTAATCTCGTGGTATCCATGGCAACGGAAGTTCTGCGGGCGGGAGGGCGGCCGGCCACGCCCACTTTTTGGGTGAGACGATCGCCGCCCGAGACAAAGCCAGAACGGGCTCCCACGCCCACGCCAACACACGGAGTGCGGGCGGCTTCCCTGGGCAGAGTAAACACATCGAAGAATTTAACATTTTGGGTTAACATGAGAAGTATCTTCTTGTGTCGTCCCTGACCAGAGCAGTGTGGCGTAGGAGAGGGATGACCTCTCGTCCACGAGATGCTAAGATGGGAAAGGGGAAACGAGGTATGGGTAGTTGTGGGTTATGTGTAGGTTGGAAGCATACTTCGACTAAGCCATCCTGTTTATATGGAAAAGGTGTCTCTTAGTTTGTGTGTGTTTATTTGTGATTGTGTATGTTTGTGTATGTATGTGTATTTGTGTATGTGTGTGTATTTGTGTGTATGTAATTGTGTATGTGTGTGTATTTGTGTATGTGTATTTATAATTTGTTTTTGTGTGTTTGCAAATTTATGTTTGCATGTATTTGTGTGTGTTTTTATGTGTGCATATGTGTACATGTATGTATATAAGTATGTATTAATATATGCCTTGTAGTAAATAGAATTGCTTTGTATATGCAGAGCACTAATGCAGCTTATGTATGGGGACTTCAGCATAACCCTATCGGACCTAACAAACAAAGAAATAAAAAAAAATAAGTTACTAGACACCCCCCATCACACATGCAAGATTCTCGTCAAATGTCGTTCATTTGAAAATCTAGAAGACGATTTCGCCTACAGAATTCTAGACTTCCCTAAGTCTACAATGTGTCTAGTATTCGTATTCTAGGTTTAGCTTCTCTTAGTTTGTCATTCAGCTTCTCCATATATGACGCAAAGGTGATTTGATATTTGGAGATTTGAAAAATGAAAAATCGTAACTGAAGTCCTTTTTCACTCAAACGAACTCACTTGATAGGCAGTAGTGTACGAAAACGAACGTGATTGTGTTTATGATAACTGATCATTGTAATGTTAATAATAACGATAACAATGACCGTATTTTTATTTGTACTGGTAGTGACAGTTTCGTCAGCATTATCTTTGTGATTTTTTCTTTCTTTTTTTTGGGGGGGGGCCACTAATTACAACTGTCGTTTCTACTGCATTGTTATGCTGATAATTATTAACTAACGAATAAGACCACTTCATCTAAACTATT
>NC_134792.1:64942734-64945234 GCF_046742065.1 Oratosquilla oratoria
AGGGTATCTTGGCTAGAGGTGCACCTAAAAAAGAGAGGATCAATATATATATATGTATGTATTATATATAAAAAGGGAGAGCGACTGGAGGAAGTGGATAGTTTTAGATACTTGGGTGCAAGTGTAGCAGGAAAAGGTGGAGTGAAGGTGGAGGTAGAATGTAAATTGAGAGAAGCGAGTAAATGCCTTGGTGGATTAAAGAGTGTAATGAGGAATAGACATTTGGGAATGGATGCGAAGAGGAGACTGTATGAAGGAGTGATTGTGCCAACAGCACTGTATGGGGCAGAAACGTGGAACATAAGAGAAGAAGAGAGAAGGAGTTTGAATGTGTTTGAGATGAGGTGTCTGAGAAGTATGGTGGGGGTTACTAGGCTGGATAGAGTGAGAAATGAGGAGGTGAGGAGGAGAACAGGGGTGAAAAAGGATTTGGGAGATAGGGTTGATGAAAGAATATTAGGATGGTTTGGACACATGGAAAGAATGAGTGAAGAAAGACTAGTAAAAGAGGTATGGAAGGCAGATGTGGAGGGAGTGAACATGAGGGGACGTCCTAGGATGAGATGGATGGATGGGGTGAAGGGGGCTTTGGGGAAGAGGGGAATGTCTGTTGAGGAAGGAAGGGAGAGGACGGAAGACAGAGGTGAGTGGAGAATGGTTGTATATGGATGATGTTGTGATTGCATGAGGAGGAATGGGCGGGGGGGTGGGGGTGGGGTAGTATGTGTGAGTAAATTTTGACGCAGCCCGAAAGGATTTCTCCCCGTCCTCTCCTTATATGCAAGGGGGGACGGAGAGGGGGTCGCCGATTAAATGAAGCGGCCTTGCTGTGGATGTGCTGTGTCTTGCGACACTGCTTCTGACCCAGGGCGGTGGGCAGGGTGCAGGGATGACCCGTCATCCAGGAGGGGCTCAGATGAGAGGGAGGGTGGGAGGGGTGTGGAGTGTATTTAGGGATGAAATGGGTGGGAGTGTTTTTATGCCTTTCCCTTTTTGGCTACCTCCCTTGGAAGGGGGAAAAAGCCTTGGTATATGTATGTATGTATGTATATATATATATATATATATATATATATAATTTATATATAATATATATATATGTATATATATATATATATATACATATATATATATAATATATATATATACACACACACACTAAGTGACATGGAGAATCTGGTAGAAAGAGAAGTCGACTCACCAACAAAGACACATAAAACATGTATTTACTTGTTTGTCGTGTACAGAGTTGGAGGTATAACAAGGACAGTGATATTAATACATACTTATTAAAACATGGGAAGAGAAAGCAAAGAATATACATACGGAGAATCGGACAAAGAAAAAACACAGCGAATCGAAAACAATCTTGGAACCATTCAGACAAAAATAAAAACATTCATACATACATACACACATACATACATACATACATATACCAAGGGCTTTTTCCCCCTTGCAAGGTAGGTAGCCAAAGTCAAAGACAATGGCATAAATCCACTCCCACCCATTTCATCCCCATATACTCCACTCCCATTCACCACCCCTCCCATCCCCCTCCTTCCTTAGCTCCTCCTGGATGACGGGTCATCCCTGCATCTCGCCCACTGCCCTGGGTCAGAGGCAACGCATCAAGACACAGCACATCTACAGCAAGGCCGCTTCATTTAATCGGAGACCTCCCACCCCCCTTTCCGTCCCTTCATCCAGAAAAAGAGAAGACGGGGAGAAATCCCTTCGGGCTGCGTCAAAAACACAAGGAGGGGATTGTGTACCACAGACTTGGCAAACAGAGAATTAAGGAGACAAATGAAAAAGTCGGTCGTCGACAGGGGAGGAAGGAGGTGCAGTTTGAGATATTTATGGTGATTGTCATGGGGGAGAAGGGGGAAGAGGAAACTAGAGAGAAACAGGAGAGAGAGAGAGAGAGAGAGAGAGAGAGAGAGAGAGAGAGAGAGAGAGAGAGGACGCAAATTAAAAGTGAAGAGGAAAGACAACACCAAATGACACAAACGAAGGAATAATAGTAGGAAACAAAATAAAATGGAAAAAAGAGGAAGAGAAAGAAGAGAGTGGAGGAAAGAGAGTCAGGGGATGAAGAGAAAGAGAGAATGAACACAGTAGACCATGAGGAAGTGGATGTAGGAATTAACTAGCCACTTCGTAAATTGACGGATGGACATTTGGACAAAAAGCAGATGGAAGTGAAAGAAAGGAGCCGACGGACGGACGTTTTGTCCAGATCGTTTGTAAATTCGTCTGTCATCCTGACAGTGATATTCTTAAAAAAAATCTTTCCTTATGTAAATTTTATATAAATCCTTGGAAGGGAAAGATTTGTATAAGAAAAAATAAAAGAATATCGTAAGATTCTTACGATGGTATTATTAAAAAAAAAATCCTTTTATAAATTTTTACCTTTCAAGGATTTATATAAGATTTATATAAGGAAAGATTTTTCTAAGATTACTGCCTTTACTCTCTTTTAGTTGTTTGTAGT
>NC_134792.1:64947734-64960234 GCF_046742065.1 Oratosquilla oratoria
TGAGCTGTCGGTCAAAGCAAGAGTGACGTGGCTGTATGCAGTCGCTTGCAGAATGCACACACACACATGCACACTAGCATACACATACACACACACACATGCACATGCACATGCACATACACACACACGCACATTCGTAAGCGCGCACACATACACACACACACACACACACACACACACACACACACTTGTACGCGCACACACATACACACACACACACACACACACACACACACACACACACACACACACACACACACACACACACACACACACACACACTCGTACGCACACACGCGCACATACACTCGCTCACGCACATATATATATATACACATACACACACACATACACACATGCACACACATACAGACATAAACACACACACACACACACACGCACACACACACACACACACACACACACACACACACACACACACACACACACACAATAATACATACACAGAAACACAGCGAAAGAGAGAGAGTGGGTGTGGTGGGGGGGGGAAGCACCGCAGAATTTAAGTCAAATCACTGAATGTTAACGTGGGGATAACCCATTATATGATGTTTGCATAGAGAATAGAGGATTTTGTGTATTTATTAATTTATTTATTCATACATTCATTTATTAATTTGTGTATTTTAATTCGTTACATGTAATGGGTGGTTTTACCTGCGCATCGCGAGATTAACTGAAAAACAATGTATAAGTAATGTATTATGTATAATGTATAAAAGTAGGTTCAAGTGTTGCCCCAGTTATTTCTGTTTGGGATACGTCTATTCATCATGTCGCTGTTGTTTGTTCGTTATTTCTAAAGCAATTCTCCACATGGCTTGCTTTATGGGGAAAAGCAAAAGGAGAAAGGAACAACAAGGTTATTATTCATGAAGACACATTGTGAAATTTGTGTAATAGTTTTCCCAGGTTTCTCCTGCAAAATATATAGTGCGATGGTGGCTGCGTCATCAAAAGAGTTCTGTTCTCGTATTCGCTGAGTTGTGGGTTCGAGTCCCGCGCTCCTTTCCGATTTCAAGTTACCGTGAGTGTTACCTGCCCCAACCTCAGGACGCATAATAGGGCAAAGGTGACGGCTTCGGCCGCAGATACTCAGCGTCTCCTGGCGTAGGTTCCTTACCACCTTGAGTTTATGCTACAAAGGAGGACGTAAATGTAGTAAACGAAACCACTTTGAACTAATTCTTTTTTACTGGTGAGAAATGTAGTTACACATTTGGAAATCACAACTAAAACCACAGTCGGACGAAAGAAAAAGTTGAGTAAACGAAACTATATATTTCGGTTGCTTTCGTCCGACTGTGGCGTTAGTTGAATTTTTTTTTTTATTATTCGCTCGAGAGTAATCCCTCCTTTAATCCCTGTGTTCCCATCTGCCGTCAGCTGGGATTAATTAGTCTCTCACGGAGTTTCTTGTATGACAAAGAAAAGGTCAAACGGAGATGATGTTTGTTTTGATAGTGTGTATGTATACTTTTATTTCGTTGTTGTATTTGTAAATACGATTTCGGTGTCACAACCATTTCAGAATTCCTTTGCAGCTTTAGTTTCGCTTTGTGAAAGAGGCGTGTATTCACATTGGTCTTTGGATCACGTGCTGGACTCGTGATCGACAGCTATTTCCCACCCGGAAGAGAGCTCAGAGCTCGTATGACCGATCTATGGGTAATGCTGTGACCTTACACGCACACATACACCCAACTCCCCGCCCACGAGAGTTGGAGTAACGACTCGAAGCGCAGCGATACTGAAATTATTTCAGCCCTCTGTGTGTGTGTGTG
The DNA here is from genome assembly GCF_046742065.1 of Oratosquilla oratoria. Lineage (NCBI taxonomy): Eukaryota > Metazoa > Arthropoda > Malacostraca > Stomatopoda > Squillidae > Oratosquilla > Oratosquilla oratoria. Next base: position 64,949,540 of record NC_134792.1, read on the forward strand.
TGTGTGTGTGTGTGTGTGTGTGTGTGTGTGTGTGTGTGTGTGTGTGTGTGTGTGTGTGTGTGTGTGTGTGTGTGTGTGTGTGTGTGTGTGTGTGTGTGTGTGTGTGTGTGTTTATGTGTGTGTGTGTGTGTGTAGATTAGTAAAATTCAAAATTTATTTGTTTATTTGTACATTTAACCTAACCGAAACTTCTATGCCAACTAGTTGTAAACTATTCCAAACAAAATCTTTCCAGTTGGCAACATGTTCCATGCAACATCTTTCAAGAAGACTTCACGTAGTCAATTGCAAATTACTCCACAAATGCAACTTATTACGTAGAATTTCCTGATACACACAAGTGTTGAAATATGCGATGCGCAATTTCCCAATGGCTGCATCTTGCCAGACACAAACCGGTCCACATGTAGCTTCTTGTGATTTCATTCCAATCTTGGGGAATTCATTCCAATCTTGGAGAATTCAATCCAATCTTGGAGAATTCAATCCAATCTTGGAGAATTCTAACAAATAAGAGTCCTTCGTTTTGCATGCAACAAATTTCCTAGGTAATCCTTCTTCATGTATCATGCAAACAATACACATGAACAAGAACTGACAGCTGCGACATCTGGAGGTTTGTGTTCGAATTAACTCATTTGAACAAAGAAATTAGAAGGTCGAGCCTGTTTGGTAACTAGTTTGTTTTTGTACTGTGAAGAGTCTTATGATAGCGGCACACTAGGAATTTCTCGCTAGTATGCTACTTGGATTTGCTACTTCGTTTGAGAAGAAACGACTTCGGTTACAATATTCAAGACTTCCGTAAGAATATCTTGACAATGTGGCTAACATTCGTATAATTTTAACTTCTCTTAGAGGGGAATTACATGGTCTAACGCAGGCTGCGACCCTAAATCCACTCTTAGCCTGGAGTCGCGACCCTAATTGTAATAATAAATTCAACCATTTCATGTTATATTTCTACGTACTTGCATAATGTTTATAAGCTTTCGTTTTTATAGTTCAGTTTATATTTATATAGCACAATGAATTTAAATACATTTGAAACTTGAATGAAAACATATTTTTGTAAGACCCTCTGGCGACCCTCAAAAACACCCTTGCGACCCTAGTTTGGGTCGCGACCCTGGGGTTGGGAACCACTGGTCTAACGGCTCGTCGAACGCGGTTCGACAGACACGTGTTTAAAGTGATGTGTGAACGTGTGAACGGGGTATTTGGGGTTTAACCAATGTGTTCGACAACCATGTAAACCCCCTTTTAGTTCGTCATTGAGCTTCTCACTATATGACGCAAAAGTAATTTGACATTTGGAAATTTGAAAGACAAAAAATCGTAACCGAAGTCGTTTCTAGCGAAACGAAGTAGCTAAAGCAAGTAGCTTGCTGGCGAGAAATGCTAAGTGTGCCACCACCTTTACTGAATTGTGATGATTTATTTAGTGAACTTGTTAGTGTCATTGGCAATGGAATCTCTTTCTCCCTCTCTCCCTCCCTCTCTCCCTCCCTCTCTCCCTCACTTTCTCCCTCCCTCTCTCCCTCTTCTCTCTCCCTCTTCTCTCTCCCTCTTCTCTCTCTCTCTCTCTCTCCCCCTCTTACAAAGGATTACAAAGGCGGAGCATGCCGACAGGAGACCTTTTGATCCATATCTAGGTCGGATGCGAAAAAAAATCATTAATAATAAAACAATAAATAAAAACTATAATAATGTAAATAACAAATAAAATACATAAATAAATGCATAGGTATAGTTAAATAATAAACAAACAGGTAAATAGTAAATAATAATAAATTGACATATAACTAATAATAAATGAAAATCAGACAGACAAATGATGACAAAACAAAAGCAAATAATATAAGATAAATTATAATCATTACAGCATCTTACTTAGGTATTTATCTAACTGATTCTTAAAGCTTCGAACTGAACTACATTGCACTACCTGTGCAGGAAGTTTATTCCATTCATTTACTACACGGTTGGCAAAGTTGTTTCTACCTACTTCCAAATTGAATCTATTTCCGGATAGTTTGAGACCATTGTTTCTTGTCTGATTCCCATTCAATGTGAAAATTTGGTCACTTTTGATGTTGTCAATTCCCTTTAAAATCTTAAAGACCTGTATCAAGTCACCTCTGAGTCTACGCTTTTTTAGGGAAAACAGATTCATGTGTTTTAGTCGATTTTCGTATGATTTATTTTTGATATTTGGAATCAGTTTTGTGGCTCGCCGTTGTACTTTTTCCAGTCTGTCAATGTCTTTAATGAGATTCGGTGACCATACAGAAACAGCATATTCCAAATGTGGACGAACTAACGATTTATATAGCTTGTTAATGAGTGATGGACTTTTGAAATCAAAAGATCGCGCAATCAGTCCCAGAATCTTACTTGCTTTCTCAGAGGCTGAAATACACTGCTTGGATGATTTGAGGTCGTTACTCTCTCTCTCTCTCTCTCTCTCTCTCTCTCTCTCTCTCTCTCTCTCTCTCTCTCTCTCTCTCTCTCTCTCTCTCTCTCTCTCTCTCTCTCTCTCTCCTCTCCTCTCCTCTCCTCTCCTCTCCCCTCCCCTGGTGTATATTATCTTTATTTTAGGAAGATCCAAGCTGAGACTGTAATTTTATTGGTCAATTTTGATTGTATGAAAAATTACTGACTTGTTTGACCTGTTTATCAGTATTGTTTAACTGCTTCAATACGGGTCAAATTCTTGCCCGCAGCATCGGATACCTAATGTACGATGCATCACACTACTATTACTCGTTTTCTGTCACCCTAAGTAATAACGAACACAGAAAACGTAATCAAACCAGTTCACAGAATTCGAGGATCACTCAGCTACAACTACGAAATTAATATGATCAAGACACCGACGCGACGTCGACATCCTCATGACGCCTACGTAGGCGCCATTGTATGGAAGAGAAGATAGCTTTCGCTCGCTGCTTTTGGTACATGATATGAAGTACAAGAGTCTAACTTCAGAATATGGAAGCACAGACAAGCATCTGTTTACGAGAGTTCTGTCATGTTAACATGATCTCCTTTCTTGGGGTATATTATATGAAATTGTTTTTGAGTATTATTTTATCATCCTTTTGGGAATTATTCATTGGCTTATCTAGAATAATTCGTGGACAGCTATTAAGTATATATTCTAGAATTTGCCTAGTGATCCCTATAACGTTGGTTTCGTTAATTCATTAAGGGGGTCATGTATTTAATGTGTGTTTGACTCTGATATTAAGCTTTCTAGCCGCTTAAGTGTCCGTGTGTAACCGATTAACTTCAATTATCTGAGATTGTTGGTTTTGCTTGATTGGTTCACAAGTGACATTAGATATGCAATCTAGAATTTATTCACTTGATCTTTGAAATGCCTTGAGGTGATGGAGTTGTCTATTTGCATTCGATCTAAAGGAAATTGGTTGACTTGTATTGATCCTGTCGGTATCTTTATTAGGGTTCTTATCGACATCATTCATTTTGCTGTCTGGTTGGTCTCTCTTTTTTTTCTTCTTGTTTTAGAGAAAGAGATTTTAATTGACTACACATATCAAGGACAATGAACCCAATAGGTTCAGAAGGATCATGCTCTCGTTCATATATAATAACAATACGAAAATTCTCTGTTGTCAGCCACGATAAACTTACTCGTACAATCAAGTCGGAAATTGCAGATGATTTTTTTTTTTGTGAAATATTTTTTTTTCTAGTTCACGAATACCCCTCGCTTTGTTGTATACAGTAAATATCTCCTTAACTGATACCTGAATGTAGAGGAACTGGTAAACTTCGGCCCATCTCGGCCTGCAAGCGGTTTGCTTGGAGGGTAGAGGGTAGCGGGTCAGAGGCAAGAACAAACACATGTTATCTAACACGAGTGTCCATACAGGACGCGGGTAGCGGGTTCCGCGTCCGGTATGGCCACACGTATTAGATAACATTTGTTTGTTCCTGCCTTGACCCGCTAGGCATCCCGCTACCCTCTACCCACCCAGCAAACCGCGTGCAGTGTGGACGCACCCTTAAAGAAATAGGGAGAAGTTGGGGAAACGTACAAGCTCGTGCAGCTTCTGAATGAGAGTGACTGTCACCGCAGTTGGCACTTGCTCCACGGATGGCAAGAGGGTCTGGCTCGGCGCCAACCCTTGTGGAATCTTAAAGAGACGAGGGTACGAACGTGTGGGGTCGTAAGATGTATCACAGGTTCGTTCACACATTGTGCTATCGTCACATGTTAAAGAAAAGAAGAAAAAATTCTTTAGTTAAATCCAGTCAGTAATGATTCACTGTATTGAAGTCATCTATTCATATATGTGTTTTGTTTATTTGATTAATTCATTATTTTTAATTTATATATTTCTTATAAATTTGTTTACTTGTATTCCATTTATTATACACACACGCGAACGCACACGCGCATGCAGACACACACACAAAAACAGAGAGAGAGAGAGAGAGAGAGAGAGAGAGAGAGAGAGAGAGAGAGAAAGACTGACTGACTGACTGACTGATAATAAGGGGTGAACCACGATTCGAACGTTTCGACAACTGCCCTGAGGGTGTTATTGTTGTGTCCTGAGGGTGTTGTCGGTCAAATCCCGGACCGTTGTGCTTGCTACACTGACCTACATTCTGCGCCAACTCCGTGGTGCGGTGCCTTTGGGCGCGCGCTTAAAGTTGGTTTTGTGTGAAAAAGAAGAAGAGGAGGAGGAGGGGGCGGAGGGTGAAGGAGAATGAGAATAAGAAGAAAAAGAAAGAGAAGAAGGAGAATAAAGAGGATAATAAAGAGAGGATAATAGAAAAAGAGAGAATAAAAAAAAGAGGAGAATAAAAAAAGAGGAAGAGGAGGAGGAGGAAAAACGACAACGACACACGTTAAGGGGTTATCACACTGGGCTATTTTACCTCCAACCTCCAATTAATCGGCGGTATCTCCCGCCTTCAAAACTTTTTCCACCGTAAAATCTCATATGGCCTACTATTTTATTTTCTCAGTAATTTACAAAGAATGACATTTGATATGCTGGAGGAAACCTATCTTCCTCCAGCACATCAGATTCTTTCCCAAAAGCTGCGAGCTGGAAATCTGCTCCAACTGTCGGAGGTAAAGTAGCCCAATGTGATAACGCCTTCAGACTGGGCTTTGATGAATCCAAGCAGTTCTGGTTAAGTGTAAACAATGAGAAGTGTACAGGGCTTGCCTGCATACACGAAGATGTATATGAATAGGTATATATGCAATCAAGAATACACACACACACACACACACACACACACACACACACACACACACACACACACACACACACACACACACACACACACAATATCCCATAATGTGAGTGTCAGCTTTAGTAATAAATGTTCAAATTTCGGGATTCCAGTTAGAAAAAGTAAATAGAAAAATGGGAAGACAAGAAGACGATATACTAAATCTTCTCCCCCTACCCAATATACCCCCATCACCCAATATCCCCCCATCACCCAATATCCCCCCATCCCCCACATTGGCCAAGATTTGGACATTAGCAAAGGCGCTCTCTCTCTCTCTCTTCTCTCTCTTCCTATCGTTGCAGTTTACTTCCATTTTCTTTGAACCTCGATTTCTTCCCGTTTTCATTGATATGCACCCCGCCACCATTGGGCAGAGTCGTCCCCTTTCGCCCTGTTTATCACGTCTACATATGTTTTCGTCTCCTCGGGAATGCTTTTCCCCCCTCCCCCCTCCCCCTCTCCCTCTCCCCCTCTCCCCCTCTCCCCCCTTTTAGGCTTTTTTCCTCCTCTCCCTTGAGCCTGCACCTTCAATGTCCCCCTCGACCTGTCGACTTTAAGCACTGTATCCGTCCTTCTTTTCCTCCTCCTCCTCCTCTTCCTCCTCCTCCTCCTCCTCCTCCTCCTCCTCCTACTCTTCACCCTCCTCTTCCTCCTCCTCCTCTTCCTCCTCCTCCTCTTCCTCACCCTCTTCTTCTTCACTCTCCTCATACTCACCCTCTTCCTCCTCTCCGTCATTCTTTTCCTCCTCCTCCTCCTCCTCCTACTCTTCCTCCTCCTACTCTTCACCCTCCTCTTCCTCATCCTCCTCTTCCTCACCCTCTTCTTCCTCACTCTCCTCATACTCACCTTTCTCCTCCTCTCCGTCCTTCTCTTCCTTCTCGTCTTCCTCCTCCTCCTCCTCCTCCTCTCCGTCCTTCTTTTCCTCCTCCTCTTCCTCCTCCTCCTACTCTTCACCCTCCTCTTCCTCACCCTCTTCTTTCTCACCCTCTTCTTCCTCACCCTCTTCTTCCTCACTCTTCTCATACTCACCCTCCTCCTCCTCCTCCTCCTCCTCACCCTCCTCTTCCTACTCCTACTACCTTTACTCCTCCCCTCTCCTCCTTCATCTTCTTCCTCCAGTTTCTCCTCTCTCTGTTCCTTTCGCTCTTCCTCCTCCTCCTCCTCGCCTTTTTTTTCCTCTTCTCCTTACTTCTGTTCTTCCTTCTCTTCCTTCCTCATTCCTCCCTCCTTCTCCTTCCTCATACTTTCTCCGTCCTCCTCCCTCATTTCTCCCCCTCTTCCTCATCCTCATCCTCATCCTCTTCGTCTTCTTCTCCTCTTCTTCTTGCTTTTGTTCTTCCATCTTTTCCTTCCTCGTTCCTCCTTTTCCTTCCTCATACCTTCTCCGTCCTCCTTCATTTCTTTTCCTCCTCCTCCTCCTCCTTCTCCTCCTCCTACTCCTCCTCGCCCTTCTTTTCCTTGTCTCCTTGCTTCTGTTGTTCCTTCTCCTTCCTCATTCCTTCTTCATCCTCTTCCCTCGTTTCTTTTCCGCCTCCTCCTCCTCCTCCTCCTCCTCCTCCTCCTCCTCCTCCTCCACGGCCTCTTCCTCCTCCTCCTCCACGGCCTCTTCCTCCTCCTCCTCCACGTCCTCGTCCTCCTCCTCCTCCTCATCCTCTTCCTCCTCCCCTCCTCCCCCTCCTCGTCCTCCTCCTCCTCCTCCTCCTCCTCCTCCTCGTCCTCCTTTTAACCCAAGCCTGCCTGCCTGCCTGCCTGCCTGGCGTCCCGAATCGATCCTTTACCTCGCCCTTTCTGACACGGCCTCTCCTCTCCTCTCTCCTCTCTCCTCCTCTCTCCTCCTTGTCTCTCGCGAGAGGATCTCCCCTTTCCCCACCTCCCCCTCCGTGACTCGCACTTCCTCCCCCTCACTCCCCCACAACCCCACTCCCCCACTCCCACTCCCACTCCCCCTACTCCCCCCATACTCCCCCCATACTCCCCCTCACACCTCTTCCTTTGATCCTTCGATCATTGAAGGATTTCCTTGCATTGAGAGAAATCGGCTGGCGGATGACAGAATCAAATATGTAAGGTCAGATTAGGTCATGTTGGTGAGATAGGTCGTTGACCTATATATTCCTTTAATTAAGACGATTATCGTTATTGTTTCGTTATTGCTGTGTATTGTTGTAATGACAATAGTAGTTGTAGTAGTAGTGGTAGTAGTAGTGGTAGTAGTAGTAGTAGTAGTGGTAGTAGTGTAGTAGTGGTAATAGTGTAGTAGTGGTAATAGTAGTAGTGGTGGTAGTAGTAGTGGTGGTAGTAGTTGTGGTGGTAGTAGTTGTGGTGGTAGTAGTTGTGGTGGTAGTAGTTGTGGTGGTAGTAGTAGTGGTAGTAGTAGTAGTAGTGGTAGTAGTAGTAGTAGTGGTAGTGTAGTAGTAGTGGTAGTAGTAGTAGTGGTAGTAGTAGTAGTAGTGGTAGTGTAGTAGTGGTAGTAGTGTAGTAGTGGTAATAGTAGTAGTGGTGGTAGTAGTAGTGGTGGTAGTAGTAGTGGTGGTAGTAGTAGTGGTGGTAGTAGTAGTGGTGGTAGTAGTAGTGGTGGTAGTAGTAGTGGTGGTAGTAGTAGTGGTGGTAGTAGTAGTGGTGGTAGTAGTAGTGGTGGTAGTAGTAGTGGTAGTAGTAGTAGTGGTAGTGGTAGTGGTAGTAGTGGTAGTGGTAGTGGTAGTAGTGGTAATAGTGTAGTAGTGGTAATAGTGTAGTAGTGGTAATAGTGGTAATAGTAGTAATAGTGGTAGTAGTGGTAGTGGTGGTAGTAGTAGTAGTAGTAGTAGTAGTGGCAATCATCGACTACTATCGTCTTCTCGTGTTTTTATTTCTGTGTATCTTCTTTCCTTCCTTCTTTCCTCTTTTTTCAATTTTCATCAATTTTCCCTTCTTTTCTGTTCACTTCATTTTCCTCATATTTTCTCCTCCGTGATTTGCTCCATTTTTTATTTTTCATTTATTTTTTCTTTGTTTCTTCCTACCGTTCGTTTCCTCGTTCTTTTCTTTCTTTCTCTTCTTCCTACTTTATTACGAATTTCATTTCTTCCTATATTCCTTCCTGTTCTTTTTACATGTCTTCCTTCCTTCCTTCCTTCCCTCCTGTTCTTATAATTTCATTTTTCTTCATTCCTTTTTCCTTCCTTTTATCCCGTTCTTTCTTCCCTCCTTCCTTCATTCCTCTCCTCCTTCCTTCCTTTCCTCCTTCCTTCCTGTCTTCCTTTCCTCCTTCCTTCCTTTCCTCCTTCCTTCCTTCCTTCCTTTCCTCCTTCGTTCCTTTCCTCCTTCCTTCCTTCCTTTCCTCCTTCATCTCTTTCCTCCTTCCTTTCTTCCTTTCCTCCTTCATCCCTTTCCCCCTTCCTTCCTTCCTTTCCTTCTTCATCCCTTTCCTCCTTCCTTCCTCCCTTTCCTCCTTCCTTCCTTCCTTTCCTCCTTCATCTCTTTCCTCCTTCCTTCCTTCCTTTCTTCCTTTCCTCCTTCCTTTCCTCCTTTATCCCTTTCCTCCTTCCTTCCTTCCTTTCCTTCTTCCTTTCCTCCTTCATCCCTTTCCTCCTTCCTTCCTTCCTTCCTTTCCTTCTTCCTTTCCTCCTTCCTTACTGAATTCTCGTTTTTTTGTTTATTTATTTTCTTCCTTCTTTAGCGTTCCCACCCTGCACCTCCCTCCTTCCCCCTCGCCCTCCATTTGGATTTTTTTTTTCTCTATTTTATTTTGTTTTTTGTTTATTTTTATTTGTGTTTATCCATTTTATTATTTATTTGCTTATGTTATTCTGTTTTCTTTTATTTTATTTCATTAGGTTATTTATCAATTCATTAATTTATCTATTTTTATTTTATCTTTTTTATTTTATCTATTTTATTTTATTTTATTCATTCATTCATTTTAACTTTACTTATCTATTTATTCATTTTTATTTTTATTTTTATTTTCATTTTTATTTTTATTTTTATGTTTATTTTGCTGCTGCTTCGAGACAACATGGCTTTGGCGCCAGTGACAGACGCCAAGCGATTCTGTTCAGTTCTCAGGTGCCTCTCGCCCCCACAGGGGAAACTTGCATCGATCTTGCCCCAGGTCAGGTTCTTACTTCTTCTCTCTTCCTCTTCCTCTTCTTCTTCCTCTTCTTCTGCGAGGGTACCCGCTGACCTGTCCTGGCCTGACCTAAACTCGTGTCGATCCTAATCTGTTTTCGATAAAACGGGTTTATCAGAATCTTTGTCGATATATGCGTGTGTGCGTGTGTGTGTGTGTGTGTGTGTGTGTGTGTGTGTGTGTGTGTGTGTGTGTGTGTGTGTTTGTGTGTGTGTGTGTTTGTGTGTGTGTGTGTGTGTGTGTGTGTGTGTGTTTGTGTGTGTGTGTGTACGTGTGTGTACGTGTGCGTGTGTGAGAGGCACATGTGCGTACATATATAGATATGAGGATTGTCTAAACCCTCATTTATTTTTTTTGTTTTCTAATATAGAGTACTTTTTCAGGGTATGCTCAGACCATTTTATTTTATTTATCTATTTATATATGATTTTTATTGATTGATTGATTGATTTTTATTTGTTTATTCATCATTATTATTTTTCATTATTATTTTTCATTATTATTATTATTCATTCGGTTAAGTGTTAATTTACAACCAAACTGCCCCCTCATCACTCTTCCATCTTCCCCTCATTCCTCCTCTTTCTCTTCCTCACTATTCTCTTCTCTTCTCACTCTTTCGTTTTCTCTTCTCACTCCTCCCTTTCCCCATATGATCCTCCCTTTTCCTCTCCTGAACCTTCCTTTTCCCCTCATAAACTTCCCTTTCCCCTTATGAACCTCCCTTTTCCCCTCCCGAACCTTCCTTTTCCCCTCATAAACCTCCCTTTCCCCCTCCCGAATCTTCCTTTTCCCCTCATAAACATCCCTTTTCCCCTCCCGAACCTTCCTTTTCCCCTCATAAACCTCCATTTTCCCCCTCCCGAACCTCCCTTTTCCCCTCATAAACATCCCTTTCCCCCTCCCGAACCTTCCTTTTCCCCTCATAAACATCCCTTTCCCCCTCCCGAACCTTCCTTTTCCCCTCATAAACATCCCTTTTCCCCTCCCGAACCTTCCTTTTCCCCTCATAAACCTCCCTTTCCCCCTCCCGAACCTTCCTTTTCCCCTCATAAACCTCCCTTTCCCCCTCATAAACCTCCCTTTCCCCCTCCCGAACCTTCCTTTTCCCCTCATAAACCTCCCTTTCCCCCTCCCGAACCTTCCTTTTCCCCTCATAAACATTCCTTTTCCCCTCCCGAACCTTCCTTTTCCCCTCATAAACCTCCCTTTCCCCCTCCCGAACCTTCCTTTTCCCCTCATAAACCTCCCTTTCCCCCTCCCGAACCTTCCTTTTCCCCTCATAAACCTCCCTTTCC
>NC_134792.1:64977734-64980234 GCF_046742065.1 Oratosquilla oratoria
TATTCTGGCTAATAACATGCTATTTTATTCATTTGGAAGGGAGGGTGCACCCTTGATACAGTGGTTTAATACCCATTACGATTTATTTATTTATTTATTTGATTGTTATATTCATTAATGTTTAATATGTTTATTTATTCATTATATTTGGTTTGTAATCCGTTATTGAATCGTTTTGAGGAGCATTATAGCTTTATAGGCCAAAAGGTCTCCTTCCCTTTATCCACGACGAAAATACGAGTCCCACCAGATACGGAATAGGGTTAATCAATACAGGACACAACATCTATGTTAAAGGGATGAGGGCTTTTCCACGATGGAATAAGATAGCCCACAGGTAGTTCCCCAGCATTGAAAGTGTCTGGAGTGGACATAATTCATCTGGTTCAGGGACCGAGTCTTCTGGCTCCTTCTTCTGTAGGTTCATCATTAATTGGTAGATGCAGTAAAAGGATAATATTTTATGGAGTATGTAGCCTGTGGTGGTGGTGGTGGTGGTGGTGGTTGTGGTTTTGGTGGTGGTTTTGGTGGTGGTAGTGGTGATGGTGGTAGTGGTGGTTGTGGTGGTGGTGGTAGTGGTTGTGGTGGTGGTGGTTGTGGTGGTGGTTGTGGTGGTGGTTGTGATGGTGGTAGTGGTTATGATGGTTGTGGTGGTGGTTGTGATGGTGGTAGTGGTTATGATGGTTGTGGTGGTGATGGTTGTGGTTGTGGTGGTGATGGTAGTAGTTGTGGTGGTGCTTATGATTGTGATGAAGGTGATGAAATTGGTTATGGTGTTGGAGGTAATGGTGGTGGTGTTGGAGATAGGGGTAGAAATGGACACATTCGTATGTGTCGTCCCCACGATCCAGCGCTTCTATTCCTGTATACACTGCCTCACCGAAGTGTCGAAGTCACAGAGTTAGTCAAAGAAGAGACTTAAGAAATGTAGCAGAAAGATGGAATGACAAAAGTTAAAAAAGAGGTCGACGATGTTCTTTGAATGTGGGAGTAGTGTTGGTGATGTTGGAGGTATTTCGGGCACGAGTTAGGTCAGCAGTGATGGTGGAAATGGTTATGGTGACGCAGGGAAGGCTGGAGGAGGTGGTTGGAGGTGGTGGAGGAGGACTACGCGAAGTTAAAGCTGCATTGGGTTTGGAGTGCTCACTGGGACAAGGCGTCACTCCCGACGACAACTTTCTCTCCCTTTTTTCGAAAATAAAAAAAAATCCACTCATTGGACGAGATGATCCAAGCTTCTCCACACACATCTGCACGGGCAGACTGCTCAGCTTAGGGTCAGGGTTGTGCGTAAAAGGAATGTGATGTCTTTGTGTAAAATCCCACCTAGTCTGAAATGGCGTATTTGTGTGCGTGTGTAAAGCCTAGGCGAAGGGGTGACTGCAGCATACTTTCAAAATAATAAGATTCACAAATAGAAATGAACTCTTAACTGTAATTGATTCCAGAAGCTTAATGAAATCTTTCGGGTTTGTTTCAAATTGTGTAAATACGTTTATTATGAGCTGGTATCTCTAGCAGATTAAGATAGTTGCCCAACACAAGCAGGTACCAATTGAGGGGGCCTTTCCTTATCAGAATAAAATCACCTGGCGGCAGACGGAATAGACACAAAGGTCGTGTAGGGAACCCGACGGGTCGAAGGATTGAATAGGATCAGAGGAAATGGCGCACCACACAGACCCAGTTCCGAATCCAACAGCTTTGATCTCACTTGCCCTGGGCGTCCAAGCACAAAGGGCAAAGGTTACGACCTTTGTAGCTGTTAATCGCCTCCTGGCGTGAGCCCCCTCCCTCACACATACTATGTGTTTCAGTAAATTAACGCGAAACTTTGTTATAATGTCCTTTGTCTTGGCCGTGCGTATATTGCAACATGCACGATATCAGGATTTCCTGCATGACAACATTCGCTCTTGTTGGCAGAGCGGTTCAGCTGTTACCTCCTGTTGCCATGACAACGAACCCTCGATTGGAAGCTGCTTCCTGTTCCTGGGGGGATTTTATTCAGCTGGGGGAAGGGGGGCAGAAGGGCCGCGGTGGTGGGCAAGCGAGCCTATTGCGTCTACCAAGAGTGCTCGGCTCTTTGTAAACCCCCCCTGCTCTTCATACCACGTTCGATTTTTGACTTCGCCTCTTGAGAACAAAGTCCCTTGTTCGAGTCCCAATAGCTTTCGATGACTGCCACTCGCCCTGGCTATTTGTGTATTAAAGGGGAGGGATAGGGGTAACTGTTCCTTCGGCTGAGCAATAAAATGATGTGACGCCTCCCATAACAAAAGCTATCAAGTGTGCCACGGTGTTGAGGGGATGAAGGACATATGCAATACACTGGAGTGGCTGCCGATGTCCGTGCTACGAAGGTGACCGTAGAAAGACTATTCGGCTTCCCTTTGATGATGTGTGGAAGGTCGGGAGGGAGGAGGAGGAGGAAGAGAAGGAAGAGAAGTGGGGAGTAGATGCACATACGCACGCGCGCACGCACACACACACACACACA
>NC_134792.1:64985234-64992734 GCF_046742065.1 Oratosquilla oratoria
AACTCGTCAATCGGAGTCGCTGACCGAATTCGTTGATTCAACTCAACGACGGAACTCGCCGATTGATTAAACCTGAGCACAGATTCAGTGTCATTAGTGTCATGAACTAGCCTTTTGTTGACGACCGAATTGACTGGCAGGGAAGGAGTTAGGCTGTAAGCGATGGATGCAAGATGGCGCCTGGGGAGTGGGTGGCTAAGCTCTCCCTATAGCTCTTTTGAAATGCGGGAAGGTCACCTGTCTTTCCCTCAACCGAATAAAATCACCTGACGGCAGATAGAATAAACACACACAAGTCGAGTAAGATATTCAATCGAGATAGGTTTCAACCCTTAAGAATGGTCACGGGGCGTTTTCTCAGTTGAATGATATTATGTTTACATATGCATACTATAGACAAGTATGTAATGGTCTGCATACAGTATGTAGTAGTGTGTCCGCATGAGGGCGGGGGTCTGTCTTAATATTAAGTATTGAAAAAAAACTTCCTCTTCTATTTTTCCTTCTTCTCCTTCTCCTCCTTCTCCTTCTCCTTCTCCTTCTCTTTTTCCTTCTCCTTCTCCTTTTCCTTCTCCTTCTCCTTCTCCGTCTCCTTCTTTTTCTTTTCCTCCTTCTCCGTCTCCGTCTCTTTTTCCTTCTCCTTCTTCTCCTCCTTCTTCTTCTCCTTCTCCTCCGTCTCCTCCTCCTCCTTATTATTTTTCATCGTATCACTTTTCGTAATCTTCGCCGTCTTCTTCATTTTCGTATTCTTCGCCTTCTTCGTATCCTTTGCCTCCTTTCTATTCTTTGCCTCCTTTCTATTCTTTGTCTTCTTCGTATTCGTTGTCTTCGTATTCTTTGTCTTCTTCGCATTCTTTGTCTTCGTATTCGTTGTCTTCGTATTCTTTGTCTTCTTCGTATTCTTCGTCTTCTTTTTCTTCCTCGTCTTCGTCTTCAAGAAGTATTGAAAATCTGTATAAACACAGAGGCAGACCCCTCAAACAGCCGCACCTGATAGGTCGTCAGGCCCAGCTGGAGACGACACTGGTCTAAGAGAACTGGTGCGTGAAGAGGAGGAGGAGGAGTAGAAGAGGGAAGAGGAGGAGTAGAAGAGGGAAGAGGAGGAGGAGTAGAAGAAGGAAGAGGAAGAGGAGGAGCCCTTCTTCCCACGCTTCTTCCCATCCATTGACTAGACATAAACAGAAAGATAAGTTTCCCCTTGGCGATGTATATACTTGTATCAAGCTATAGATAACGTGCCTAGGTGTGTAGACCTCTTCTCTCCGTGCATCACTTTAGTCTTCAGACAGGAAATGCCTTTGTTTTCCGTGATAGTGGCGAAGAATGATTCCCAAAGCTCTCTCTCTCTCTCTCTCTCTCTCTCTCTCTCTCTCTCTCTCTCTCTCTCTCTCTCTCTCTCTCTCTCTCTCTCTCTCTCTCTCTCTCTCTCTCTCTCTCTCTCTCTCCCTTCCTTCCTCTCTCCCTCCCTCCCTCCATCTCCCCCTTCCTCCCTCTCTCCCTCCCTCCTTTCCTCGTGACTACGAGATGGTTGTGAGGAAAATTTGGGACAAGTCTGACTAATATCATTGGAATCCGCGTGACATTGATGCTAAACAACAAACAAATGAAGAAAATAGTAGCACAGGGAGTGCCAGTGATGGTGCCAGTTTGGCACCTCGTGACACTCGAGTAGTCCTGGTAGACGACGAGGCAGTGAATAGTTGGTTGCCTTGGAGAGTTGCAATGGCACAGGAGTTGACATCAGAACGGTCTGCCTTGTGGCATTTACTTCCCTGTTTATTTTCCATTTACTTGTATGTTTGTTCATTTGTTTTTTTATTGCATTCATCTACCGTTTATTTGTTTATTACTTTATCTAATTGCTTGATTTTGCATATGTATTACGTTAATGTAATGCCAGGGTCAAATCTCAACTCTGTAAAGGATGATGCACTCAAGATGATTACGCTTTCGTAGCCGAAAAGCATTCCTCGCTTTGTCTTCTGCTTCACCGGGTTCCGACCCATTGCGTTACCCTCTTCAGTACTCATGGGACTTCACTAGGACGATGCTGTACAAACTACACGGTGTGCATTGTTTTGACCACGTGGACCCGTGATCTGACATGCATAACTGCCTGGTCACCTTGACCCAACGTTGACCTAACCCGATGCAGTTAGGGATAGTTATGAACCGCGGGAGCTTGCCCACGCAGTGTATATGTACGGCTTTGGGCCACATGTAAAATCAGTTCATTTCTGACTCTTACCAGTGCCACAGAGATGGCTGAGATAGGTCCTCGGAAGAAAATAAATATAGATCAATAGATATATCTTTTTATTAGGAATAAAAACGGGTGAATAAAGATAAAAAAAAAACAGAAAACAAATGATAATAAAAATATGAATAATTTTTCTTTTTTAAATCTCAAAATATAAATGAAAATTAAGTAAATAAAAGCACCACCCATTGTGGAAGGGTGAGCGCTGGGACGGGCCCCTGCGGAGATGCAAGGAGTTGTGTTCTTCGCAAAAATTACATAAAAAGAAATAAGCATAATCCTTCGGAATCGACACCGAGACCATTAGGACGCCGTTCGAACGCGCCATCCATTACGCCACCACAGCCCCCACAGCGGATTCTAAACCCGCCATAATGGCTGACTTAATGGGAGTGACGAAAGAAATGGTGTGGCGTTGGCGTAAATGGCGATGGGGGTGGGCGGGATGGGGGTGGGGTGGGGGTTATCTTAGACGGAAGATGCGTGAGGAAACAACATGATGGTGTTGTTGTTTCAACCAATTTGCTAACCACAGAAATAAACGAAACAATGTGGTGACATTAATGATAGTAAATAATAATAATAATTAATGATGGTGATAATTATCTACATACCAAAGGCCACTTCCCCTTATAAGGGATGTGGCCAGCCAAAGCTCCCACCCACTGCTTATGACAATAACAATTAATAATGATAGCAATCGATGATAACAGCAACAGTAATAATCACAATAATTAATCAAAGTGACTGGATGACTTCCCCTCGCGAGGATTCGAACCCTAGGCCATTGATTCACGAGGCTAGGACGAAAAAATTTTGCCATGATGGATACACGTGACAGCCTCGCGTCGGATTCGAAACTTCTTATTCTTCTTTTGGTGGTTTACGGGGCTCATACCCGCCCGGACCTCAACCTTGCAATTCATGCAAGGCACGGAAGTAGAAAACAGTGTTCGTAGTGTGCCAGTGCAGGGAGGAAACCTGGAGGAAGTTGATGTATCACACAGTGATGTCTAAGTCGCCTAGGGTCTGAGGTGAGGAGAGATAAGATGTCATTACTCAGAGTGCATGTCCTTCCTAACCTCTGCGCCGCGGCAACAGATGCCGAAATCCCCACGCGGTTACCAGACGCGTGCGGTACCACCAAGCCACGGCGGGTCCTGGGTTCGAATCCCAGTAAGGGAAAGTTTTTCAGAGTCGAAACATGTCTGTATAGTGTTAGAAAGTACCTCTCCTTCGCTGCCATCGGGGTTCCATAAGGATACTAAAAATCCACTGACGACAGCCAGAATCATTTGTAAGAATGAAATTGATCAATAAAATGTGTCTCTTTACTAAGGGCAATGAGTTCTGCATCTTCTCACAGTGACAATTTTTACAGCTTCACAGAGAGCGATATGTTTTGTGCCCAAGTAGAGAGGGACGAATTGTCTTTAAAGAGAACAGTAAGTTCTGTGTCTTCAGAGAACAAGTTTACGCTTTGACAAGATTTTAATCTTCACAGAATTATTAATTTTGTGTCTTCAAAGAGTATGATAGATTATGTGTTTTTGCACATAGTAACGAGTTTTATGTCATCATTGAGAGACAAGTTTTGCTTTTTTGCCAAGATCAATGAGTTATATATTTTCACAATGGAAAGTGATCTTTGTCTTTTCAATGTACATTGACAAGTCAAGCAGTAATTCTAGCAGTAATCCTATGGATCTACATATGATCCCAGAGCATCCAATGATACTCTAAATTGACATCATTCTTGAGGTCAACATGGGGTTCTGTCTTCTATAACTGGCAGATGAGAGTGAATGTGGGTCAGCAAGAGATGCATAATCACCTTACCAGTAATGTTATTTTCCTTCCAGATAGGGATAATAAACACCTTTTTGCGCGCACGCATACACACACATACACACACACACACACACACACACACACACACACACACGCACGCACGCACACACGCACACACACACACACACACACACACACACACACACACACACACACACACGCACATTAGCAACCCGATATAACTCTTCATTTCGTTAAAGATGGCATCCAGGAAGTTGACAGTGTTTCCAGGTTAAGTCATGAGAACTCCTAAGATAATGTCACACTTCAGGAGGAACCCCCTTCAGGAGGTCCAGACAAGCGAGACTGAAACTGAAGCAGCGGTCGCGACGCGGGTTGAAGGAGGAGGAGAAGGAGGAGGAGGAGAAGGAGGAGAAGGAGGTGTCTCGGATGGCACGGGGTGGGGGGGTTGTCGGGGGGAGTGTCCGGAGAAGGGGGGGAAGTAGAGTTCTTTTGGGGTGGGGTCGTGGTCGGTCCGCCACTCTTGAGAACTCTTCAGCTGTTTATGGAGGGGTGGGGGGAGGGGGGAGTCGATTCCAGTACACTAGCTTAGGATCAGGAGGGGGGCAGGGAAGACCTCTCTCCCACCTCCTCTTTTACCTATTTTTTATTTATCTATTTTATTTATTTATTACATATTTATTTATTGTCATCATTATTATTTTTTATTTATTTATTTATTTTTATTTATTTATCTATTTGATTATCTATTTATCTATTTAATTTCATTAATGTATTTATTTTGCTCTTCAACTTGTATATAACATATCCTTATGGGCACTTGAGTCTACACGTCACTAGGGGAGCTCACTTCTCCTCGAACCTGTTTTGTGTATGGTCAGAAGTACATCATTAGTTACATTGAGAGTACTATGGTTATCATTGTTCTTAGGAACAAATTATATGTTGAACCCAACGAGTTATGCGTTGTTATTTCATTACCACACTGGTCAACTGCACCTCTTATGTCCGCCATTGCAGTGAGCGGTGGTGAAGACGTTTGCTTAGCGAGCTTGCCGGGGACTGAACCCGGGGTTTCTCAACTGCGTGTGAGAAAGACTCGAACAACTGCCCCATGCTCCCGGATTGGTGTAATGAAATAAAGAAACTAGTAAATACTTAGGTCATTTGCTGCCGGTGGAGACTTCTAAGCAACTCACAAACCGATGCAACCAGTTGCATGAAACCGGTCGCAACGTATGTTTACACTCTGTAAAAGCATTACGAGTATATCCTGTACTCTATGGGCATGAACATATAATTTCCCTTTATTTTTTTATATCAGAAATGCAGGTACCTGATTGCTAGTGGGCAAATGTACAGGGAATACTGTTTTCACAGAGTGTATGCATCCGTTGCGATCGGTTTCATGCAACTGGTTGCGTCGGTTTGCGAGATGCCTCGAGAGAATTCCTATCCATAACGTGGAGGGGAGAGAGGAGTGGAAGAATACCCTTCTCTCTCTTCACCACCACTACCATCACCACCATCATCACCACCATCACCACCACCACTACCACCACCACCATCACCATCACCACCGCCATCACCACCACTTCACAAGCTAACACCATCACATGCTTACACTACCATAAGCTAACACCATCACAAGTTAACACCACCACGAATTAACACCACAAGCTAACACCACATAAGCTTACACCACCACGAATTAACACCAAGTTAACACCACCACAAGGTGTCACAGCCTCAAGCTACTACCACCACAAACTACTACCACTGCCACAGACTACCCTCACCACAGACTACCACCACCGCCACAGACTACCCTCACCACAGACTACTACCACCACAGATTACTACCACCACAGACTACCCTTACCACAGACTACCCTCACCACAGACTACCACCACCGCCACAGACTACCCTCACCACAGACTACCACCACCGCCACAGACTACCCTCACCATAGACTACCACCACCGCCACAGACTACCCTCACCACAGGCTACCACCATATTACCACCACCGTAGACTACCCTCACCACAGACTACTACCACCACAGACTACTACCACCACAGACTACTACCACCACAGACTACTACCACCACAGACTACTACCACCACAGACTACTACCACCACAGACTACCACCATTACAAACCACTGCCACCACTGCCACCAGCGGTGCTCTCTTCCTTGAGGTCTCCCTCAAAGAGCTGCGCTGAGGTGCCTCTCGCTGGCAGCACTTGATCCTCTTTCTTGTCTTCGGGTCTTTTCCCAGTCCTCCTTCTTCTTCTTTTCTTCTTCTTCTTCTTCTTTCCTTCATCCTCTTTGTCTTCGGGCCAGTCCTTTTTCCTCTTTCTTTCGTACGTTCACCCTTCAGCCTTTTTCATTCTCCTTTATCTCTTTCTAATTATTCTAATTCTCCCCCATTCGTTCTTGTGTCGGCAGGATCTTGCAGTAATCGTTGTTTTATTTATTTGTTTTTACCCTTTTTTTCGTTGAAAAGCCCAGTCTTGACCCTCTTCATCTTCTTACAATTTCTTTTCATTGTTTTCTTTACTTTTTCTTCTCCAGAGTCCTGTTCTTTCGTTTCTAATCCTTCAATGTCGTCGTCGTCGTCGTCGTCGTCGTCGTCGTCGTCGTCGTTGTCGTTGTCGTTCTCCTCCACCTCGTTTTTCTTGTTCGTGTTGATTTCATCGTCATTAATTTCATCCCCATTGTCACTTGTTGATGATCTTGCTGACGCTGTTAATGCTGTTGTTGTTTGACCATAGGCAAGTGTTTCCCAACTTTTTTTTACCATGTTCCACCTAATCACCTTTAGAATCCTGATGTCCACCCCCCCATGTGGTGATATATAAATCTTATTTAAATCTAAATCTTATTCAAAAAATGAACTCCGTTTCAGGTGAAGAAACTTAAAACACCAATACTTTGATTTAATTTTCAAACTTTTATTTTCTACTTAAAATTTAAAGTTAAAGTTTGTTAAATCATAGGCCTAAATAAACTTCAAAACAACATGGTATCCATGGAAAAGAAAAATTAAATAAACAAAAGACAATTAAAGTTCTTAGCAACAAATTCTAAGGAAATAAAAAAATATTAAATGGTATTAAAATAATTAAAAAGTTAAATTTAAGGATAAATGAGCCTTCATAGGTGGTCTAAAGAAAAAAAGACATTAGAATGTTGAAATATATGTGAATTGTCTTATATTATTTTATATTTATAAGAAAAAGCCAAATAAAGTTTCAAAGCATTGTAATTGAGAATTGAAATTTAAACTATAAACACAAACTTATTTCAAAGGAAGCCTTTTCTGTAATACTTTGATCAGTACTTTGAATCAAATTGTACAATGTACAGTAAAGTAAAGGTATCAATCAAACACAAATACTATTTGAGCTCACCTCAAGAT
>NC_134792.1:65007734-65012734 GCF_046742065.1 Oratosquilla oratoria
TGGCATGACGCATCCAGGGGAACAACTTGGCGCTGAATTCTAATCGTCTCCTCTGCTGCTGTACAGTTTCGCGCTCCCGTTTGGCTATTACCTCTTTGTTCGCTTCGTTTAAGCTTTGTTTGTTTATCTTGTTTTAATACATTTTATTTATATATATATATATATAATACATATATATATATATATATATATATATATATATATATGTTGTATAATTTCATTTAATCATTATTTCATCTTTATTTGTTTTTTCTATTTACCGATTTGCTTTTATTTGTTTATCAATTAATTCATTTGTTTGTCTTTCTATTTTTACTTATTTTATTCATTCATTTAATTATTCATTAATGTTTTTTTTTTTTTTTTTTTTTTTTTTTTTTTTTTTTTTTTTTTTTTTTTATTTTTTTTTTTTTTTTTTTTTTTTTTTTTTTTTTTTTTTTTTTTTTTTTTTTTTTTTTTTTTTTTTTTTTGGTGTCTGAAAAAAATAATTCCTTACATAATGAAAAACTTTCTCATATATTGGAGTACACTGGAAAAGGAAACCAAGAGGAGGCCATTAGGTCCACAACAGGGATATTATTGGAAGAAAAACGTCTTACATATGCACTTCCTTCGCGACCTTCCGTGCCGCTTCCGAATATCTTTGTAACAGTTTCAAGTCTAGTAAATCCTCAAGAATACGGAAACTAGTACGTAACCTTGTAACACAGTGACTGACTAACAGACAAGTTGTCACCCTGTCTGGCAGGTCTCCTCTCGATGATAGCGTCAGTGACTGTCAATTCAGAGGAAGCGAGAACGGCCACCCTTTTGTCCATTTAATTACTTTGATTGATGGATAGATGAATTTGTTTATGTGAGCTTGTCAATTAATAGTATGAACCATCGACTGATTGGTGTCTCTTGCTTGTTTCAGGTACGTTTTGGGGTCTGCAGCATTGATGCTGTGCAGCATGAATGGTGCGTGCAACATGAATGGCCCCCAGCACGGTGAAAGCATGATTAAGGTACTGTCCTATGTATAACGAAGCGAAGGATGTATGGTCAAGTATTGTTAGCATTATATTTATTGTAATTTATTTATCTATTTATTTATTTATCTAATTTATTTATTCATTTATCTATTTATCTATTTACCTATTTATTCAAATTTATTTATTCATTTATTTATCTATTTATCTATTCATTTATCTATTTATTTATTTATTTATTTATTTGTTTATTTGTTTGTTTTGGATAGATTTTGCTCCCCTGCCCTCTTTAGGCCCTGTTCACATTAGCGGTTTCAACTGCCGCGGTTCATTTACAGTGCAAATAAATGGAGGCGTTCACACAACAGCGCAGTTTTTCCTTGGCTATGCGGTATCACCGCGATTTCCACACGGTTCAGACCGCTAGTGTGAACAGGGCTTTACAATAGGGATCGGTTTCCGATGTATATATATTACCATTATTAGTTATTAGTTATTATAATCGCTATTATTATTGTTATTAATTATTGCTATGATTATTTATTATTGTTAGCATTTATTATTCATTATTATCATTATTATCATTATCATTATCATTATTATTATTATCTGTTATCATTATCATTACTATTACAACTATTATTAATGCTACTACTGCTATTATTAAGACTGCCAGTTCATCTTCTCTAGTTTGGCTCAAATCAAGTTCATGTGCGTGCGTACATGTGCATGTGGATATGTGCATGCGTACATGTGCGTGTGTACATGTGCGTGCGTACATGTGCGTGCGTACATGCGCATGCGCCAAACGCTTTACTATTAGTAGTCTGGGTTAAGAACAAGAACACATAATGGCGTTTCTATAACTCCACATTATTTTCTGTCCGTGATTTTTTTTCCTCGTTGAGAATAAAGATGTTGTAGAAATGGAGTGAAATGTTGTTGTTGTTGTTGTTGTTGTTGTTGTCGTCGTCGTCGTCGTCGTCGTCGTCGTCGTCGTCGTCGTTGTTGTTGTTGTTGTTGTTGTTGTTGTTGTTGTTGTTGTCGTCGTCGTCGTCGTCGTCGTCGTCGTCGTCGTCGTCGTCGTCGTCGTCGTCGTCGTCGTCGTCGTCGTCGTCGTCGTCGTCGTCGTCGTCGTCGTCGTCGTCGTCGTCGTCGTCGTCGTCAGTCGAGGCCTGACGTCTTGATGAGGTGACTTTAGGTCACCCAGCGAACGACCTACCGAAACCCACAAAGAATGTCCACAAATATCCCAGAACAACTATCCTCTCGCCAGCTGATCTTCGTTCCCTCCTTCCCTCCCCCCCCACTCATCCTCCTCATTCTCTTTCTCGTCCCCATCTTCCCATTCCTCTTCTTCCTCTTCTTCCTCCTCCTCCTCTTCTTCCTCATCCACTTTTTCCTCCTCCTCCTTTTCCTCTTCCCCCTCTCCCTACTCCTCTTCCTCCTCTCCCTCCTCCTCTTCCTCCTCTCCCTCCTCCTCTTTCTCTTCCTAGTCCTTCCTCTTCCTCCCCTCTTCCTCCTCCTCTTCTTCCCACTCTTCATCTTCCCCTTCCTCTTCTTCCTCTTCCTCTTCTTCCTCATCCTACTTTAACTCCTCTTCCTCCTCTCCCTCCTCCTCCTCTTTCTCTTCTTCCTTCTCCTCTTCCTCCCCCTCCTTCTTCCTCCCCCTCTTCCTCCTCTTCTTCTCCCTCTTCTTCCTCCTCTTTCTCCCACCTCTGCTCCTCCTTCTTTCCCCTTCCCCTTTCCCCTTCCCCCCTTCCCCTTCCTCTTCCTCTTTTTCCACCTCCTCCCCTTCCTTGTCATCGTCCTCCTTGTCCTCCTCATCCTCGTCCACCTCATCCTCGTCCTCTTCCTCCTCGTCCTCCTCGTCCTCCTCATCCTCGTCCTCCTCATCCTCGTCCTCCTCCTCCTCGTCCTCCTCCTCCTCGTCCTCCTCGTCCTCCTCGTCCTCCTTGTCCTCCTCATCCTCGTCCACCTCATCCTCGTCCTCTTCCTCCTCGTCCTCCTCGTCCTCCTCATCCTCGTCCTCCTCATCCTCGTCCTCCTCCTCATCATCATCATCCTCATCTTCATCCTCCTCGTCCTCTTCCTCCTCGTCCTCAACCTCCTCGTCCTCCTCATCCTTCCCCTCATCCTCATCCTCATCATCCTCGTCCTCTTCCTCCTCATCCTCATCCTCCTCGTCCTCTTCTTCCTCTTTCCATCACCCTTCTCTTTCAGATTCATCTTATTTTTACCGCTATCTCTTCTTTTTCTTTTTCCTCTTTGTATTTTTTTCCGAACTATGTTGTCTTTTCCTTCTTCCCCTTCATAAATCATATGATGTGACGACGTGACTTGCCTTGTCTTGTCTGGGAGTTCGTTGTACCTCGCGCTGGCTTCCCCTCCGCCCTCCCTCCCTCCCTCCCTCCCTCCCTCCCTCCCTTCCTCCCTTCCTCCCTTCCTCCATTCCTCCCTCCCTCCCTCCCTTCCTCTCTTCCTCCCTCCCTCCCTCCTTTTCTCCCTTCCTCCTTTCCTCCCTCCCTCCCTCTCTCCCTCCTTTCCTCTCTTCTTCACCTTCTCCCTTCCTTCCTCACTCCCTCCCCTTCCCTTCCTCCCTCCCCTTCCCTTTCTCCCCTCCTTTCCCTTCTTCCCTCCCCATCCCTTTCTCTCTTCCCTTCCCTTCCCTTCCTTCCTCTCTTCCTTTCCCTTCATCCCTTCCCTTCCCTTCCTTTCCCTTCCCTTCCCTTCCCTTCCAATTCCTCATAACCGCCCTTCCTTCCTCCCTCCCTTTCCCTTCCCTTCCTTCTTACCTTCCTTTTTACCTTCCTTCCCTCTCTCATAACCTCCCTCCCTCCTTCCCTAACACCTTCCCTCCCACCTTCCACCCTTCCTACTCTCGTCTGTCATCTATTGTCTATCTGTCTATTTCCCTTTTCTTACCTCTTTCCTTCCCTCCCCAACCTCGCCTGTCTATCACTGTCTATTTCTCTTTTCTTCCCTCCCCCGTGTTCCTTCCTCCTCCTCCACCTCCTCCTCCTCCCCCCACCCCCTACAGCAGCATCTCGTTTCTTCCCCCCCCCACCCCTCACCCCTCACCCCTCACCCTTGCCAGTGGCCAGTCTCAGGCGCGCCTGGCGTTCCAAGTTCGCCTTGTACATCTTTCCTTTCAGAGTCTTTGAAAACCTGTCGCATTTTTGTGCCACGTTGTATTCACACCTCCTGGGTGTTCTTCGACAGATGAGATGGACAAGGTGGAGGAGGAGGAGGAGGAGCAGGAGCAGAAGGAGGAGGAGCAGGAGCAGGAGGAGAAGGAGGAGGAGCAGGAGCAGGAGGAGAAGGAGGAGGAGCAGGAGGAGGAGGAAGAGGAGGAGGAGGAGGAAGAGGAAGAAGAAGAGGAAGGAAGGAAGAAAGAAAGAAAGAAAGAAAGAAAGGAAGGAAGGAAGGAAGGAAGGAAGAAGGGAAGTGAGGAAGGAAGGAAGGAAGGAAGGAAGGAAGGAAGGAAGGAGGGAATGAGGGAAGGAGGGAAGGAAGGAAGGAAGAAGGAAGGAAGGGAGGAAGGAAGGAAGAAGGAAGGAAGGGAGGAAGGAAGGAAGGAAGGAAGGAGGGAAGGAGGAAAGAAGTGAAGGAGGGAAGGAGGGAAGGAAGGAAGGAAGGAAGGAAGGAAGGAAGAAATGAATGAATGAATGAATACGGGAGGGAGGGAGGGAGGGTGATAGAGAAGAGTTAGGAGGAATAGATCGCGGCTTGTTGTCACTGTGCTCGTTTAGTAGCCGATAGTTCAAGCTGCAAGTTAACTTGACCCGGCAAGTAAGTGTTGACACTAGGATAGCTTGTAGGCAAGTTGGCTAACTTTCTGTTGACATTAGGCAAGTAGAGGGCTAGTTTACAAGTCGCTAGCAACAGGGGCTACTAAACTAGCTGCTTTAGGGTGTTGGGAAGAGGAAGAAAGGAAGATTGAGGGAGAGGAGAGGAAAGTGGGCCAGAATGATTTGGCCATCGAAGATGGTGCCACGGAATTGAATGAAATAGAGACAGGCTAATGAG
>NC_134792.1:65035234-65040234 GCF_046742065.1 Oratosquilla oratoria
GATTGCCTCACCAACGCAGCGTTCTTGGACCCACGGGCGCACAAGTGCGACCATAGGTCACCCGTGTGACGTTCTCGTCCTGTCTCGTTATCTGGAGACGTCATTGTGCGGTGATACTGTGACGTGACGTATCACAGGCGATACATCACATAGCACTGTGTTACACAAGCACGCGAGAAGTGGGACATGAACCAGCTGGGGCCAGGCAGCGGAGGGGAGGGAGGGAGGGGGAGGGTGGGGAGGGGGATGGGAGTGGAGAGAGGGAGGGGAGGGGGGGAGTTGCAGCTGGAGGAAACGGCGCCAGTGGAGGAGATTGCGGTAATGGTGGTGGTGTTCGAGATGGTGGTGGTGTTGGAGATGGTGGTGGTGGTGGCGAAGATGAAGATGCTGATGGCGAAGATGCCGCTGGTGGTGCTGAAGATGCTGGTGCTGGTGGTGAAGATGTTGGTGATGGTGGTGAAGATGCTGGTGGTAAAGATGCTGGTGGTAGTGGTGAAGATACTGGTGATGGTGGTGAAGATGCTGGTGGTGAAGATGCTGGTGGTGAAGATGCTGGTGGTGAAGATGCTGATGGTGGTGGTGAAGGTGCTGGTGGTGGTGAAGATAGTAGCTGTGGTGGAGGTGGTGGTAATGGAGGTGGTAGTGGTGGTGGAAGTAGAGGTGGCGATGGTGGAGACGACAGTATTGGTGTGGGAGATTTAAGGATGATATCTCAGTATGACAGCCGGGGGGGGATGGGGGGATGGGGGATGGGCTGGGGGGGAGGGGAGAATAGACAGCAACAGTTCGCAACACAATGCAAAACTAATGATATATCGTTTCCACAGCCCATTGGGGATCGTTCGTACGAGTACGAAAAATACAGGGCTACCAACCCCTCACAAGATTCTGGAAAACCGAACTGAAGATGGATTTCACAGTCGTAGGTTCTTTTGTTTGTGAGCGTACCACCTTAGGACCTATGCTTCGGAAGGGTTAAGCTGAGACTGTAAAAAAGGTTGACCACCATGTCCATTAGTATTCGTTCAAACGAACCCCAAGTGATTTTTTTTATTTATTTTTTTGTTTATATATCTATATTTTCATTTATTTATTATTTACTGATTTATTTATTTTTATTTTATTTTCTTATCTATCTATATATTTTTCATTTATCTATTCGCTTATTTTATTTCATTTTATTCATTATTATTATTATTATCATTATTATTATTATTATTATTATTATTATTATTATTATTATTATTATTATTATTATTATTATTATTATTATTATTATTATTATTATTATTATTATTATTATTATTATTTTTTTTTTTTTTTTTTTTTTTTTTTTTTAGTATTACGATTAATAGGGAGGTTGTTGTTGCGTGGCATAGTGGGGCTTGTTTCTTCACTAGTGATTGCCACTTGCCCCAGCAGTGTGCACATTGAGCAGTGGTGACTGCCTTGACTGTTGACATGCACCATTTACCCTACCAACGCCCCTCGGCAACTACTTGTTACCGGTTTTGAAAGGAAGAGCTGTTGAATAAGTTACACACACGCACGCACACGCACGCACACACACACACACACACACAGGGAGAGAGAGAGAGAGAGAGAGAGAGAGAGAGAGAGAGAAAGAGAGAGAGAGAGAGGCAGAAGACACAGACTGCTTGATGAGATAGCACAAGCATACTGACAAGAAAAGAATGAAAGAGAGAAAAAAGGTGAGAAGGAAAGAGAGAGAGAGAGAGAGAGAGAGAGAAAGAGAGAGAAGGGATTAGGGGGGGGAGGTGAGAGCGAGGATGGATGGGAGGAGAGGAAGGGAAGCAGATATCAAAGAAAACGGGGATGATTATATTGATACGCTCGGGAGGACCTAAGATGACCTCGATAAGCAGACGAGGGTCGGTGACAGGAAGTGCGATATTATCAGGTCACTTAGACCCAGAGTTTTGGAAGGTTAAAGGGAGAGGTTAAAGGGAGAGGGGGACTAAACCAAGGTTAACCTAAGTGAAGTAAAGGGAGATCATGTTAAGAAGAGAGAGAGAGGGAGAGAGAGAGAGAGAGGAGGACAGGAAGGAGAGACGAGGGGAAGGTTTGGTATGACATATGCACTGGCAACCCCCATGAAGAGGGGAAAGGAGGGGAGGGGAGGTGAGGGGAAGTCTTTCCTGCGTGGCTGGAGGAGACGGAAGCTGCTTGTTGGTGAGGAGGAGGAGGTGGAGGAGGAAGAGGAAGTGGAGGTGGAAGAAGAGGAGGAGGAGGAGGAGGAGGAGAGAGAGCGGACTGGGCTTGGAGGATTCACCCTCCTCGCTTATCTTAATAATATACGATGCTCTCGTCTACTTTTTTTGTATGCATGCATATACGAACACACACACGTACACACGGTCGACGGCGTAGTGGTAGCGTTCGCAACCGCTACCACAGCGGTCCGGGTTTGAATCCCGCCCAGGGTTGAAATAATTTCATTATTGCTGCGCTACGAGTCGTTACTCCAACTCTCGTGGGCGGGGTGTTGGGTGTGTGTGTGTGAGTGTGTGCGTGTAAGGTCACAGCATTACCCATAGATCGGTCATATATGAGCTCTCAGCTCTCTTCCTAGAAGGAAATAGCTGTCGATCACGAGTACAACACGTGATCCAAGACCATGTTGAATCACACACACACACACACACACACACACACACACACACACACACACACACACACACACACCTTGTGTCTTTTACGATTGGGATCGAACCCGGGTCCCTGTATCATAAAGAGTACAAAGAGGACTTGAAACCATATTTACTGTTAATCAAAATAGCTTCTGAGAATCAGTTTCACACATACCCCCAAACCCTCCCTCAACCCCCGTCAACCCCCTCTACCCACCACAACCCCACTTCAACCCACCACAACCCACCACAATCCCCCATCAACCCACCTCAACCCCCTTCAATCCCCCACAACCCATTCAACCCATCTCAAACCCCCCTCAACCCACCACAACCTACCACACCCCCCTCAACCCACCTCAAACCCCCTCAACTCCCCACAACCCACCTCAAACCCCCTCAACCCACCACAACCCATCTCAACCCACCACAACCCCTTCAACCCACCTCAAACCCCCTCAACTCCCCACAACCCACCTCAAAACCCCTCAATCCCCCTGAACCCTCCCTCAACCCACCTCAACCCCCACCATCAGTGAACGCTGGAAGATTGTTAGAAATCCACTCAACACACTATCACTCAATCTCTCCTCAATCTGAACGTAGACTCGAGGTACAAGATCATCCACATGGATAAAAGCGCAGGAAAACCACAGATCATGACGTCAACTATCAACATACACTCCAATTTTTAACCCTCCACGCCTCCATTCCACCTCCATCTTTGTACTTCTCTTTCCTCCCCTCCCTCTTTCCACCCCCTCCCCCTTCCCCCCTTCCCCCTTCCCCCCTTCCCCCCTTCCCCCCTTCCCCCCACCTACCGTGGCCCTGAATACCTAATGACCGAAACATCAAAGTGATTGACCTGTTCTGGGGGGGAGGGGGAGGGGAGGAGGGGGAGAGGGGAGGGGGGAGGGGGAGGGGGGTAGACAATGACCCTCAGTTATTCGTGCCCTCTTGCGAATTTATGAATCCTCTCAGTGTGGTTAAATATAATCCAACGAGATTAGAGTTAGTCTACACTGAAGGATACGACCCCCAGACCCAGACATGATGGGGTATCAGTTACCTAAAGGTATTTTAGGCGGACGAACGTGGGTGGGTGGGGGTGGGAGGGGGTGTTGGATTGGGTGGGGGGTGCCTTTGGTCCCAAATGTTTTTGGGTCAAATCCTGTTTTTCAGCCCGCGCAGGATGGAAGTACTGTATAGTTCCCCTCTACAGATGTTCATGAAAAACAGGTGTGCCTACCGTCATAACCGTAACCACTGCAGTGACGAGTGTAAAGACACACACACGCACGCACGCACGCACGCATACACGCACACACGCACGCACGCGCACACACACTCACAAACACACAAAAAACCTTCGACCTTATAATCACTGATATGGCCCCGAACACCCTGTCGTAGCAAACAGACACACCATCATATGTTAACAACAGCGCCTAGCACATTATGTACTTAAACTAGACTAGTTTTAAAATTGATGTATCTCTGTATTGCTGTTAACTCGATCGATTAGAGTTATTATTATCGATATTATACACATACCTTTACATTCACACACAGTTCGGTCAAACTGTCGAAGTTCCAGATTTAGTTATGTTCCCTCCGAGTGAGAAATCCCTGTGGGTAGTTTACATTATGGTACCACAGGATTCGAGTCCATTTGAGTAGTAATGGATCCTACTTATACCTTTAGAGAAGACACACACACACACACACACACACACACACACACACACACACACACACACACACACACACACACACACACACACACGCACATACACACACACACACACACATACACACACACACACACACACACACACACACACACACACACACACACACACACACACACACACACACACACACACACACACACACACACACACACACACACACACACACACACACACACACACACACACACACACACACACACACACACACACACACACACACACACATTGCTAACATCTCGAATATATAACATAGAGAACAACACGAACAGCTTTCCAGACGTATATGTTTGCTTGCGTTTATTCGTACACGAGAGGGACGGAGCTTATTTACAACCACGCCTCCAGAACTACTTCCTACGGCGGCAGCTTCCGGTAGGAGGTGGGTTCCTAGGGCTCCTGCTTGGTCAGTGGCTTTTTTTTTTTTTTTTTTTTTTTTTTTTTTTTTTTTTCCATCCACACTCTTGATGGAGGATGAGACAAAGGAACACTTATTGGGATGTATGTGAACTGGGACATTACTGCTTTATTCGTGAAAATGCGTGTGTGTTTGTGTGCGTGTATGTGTGTGCGTGCGTGCGTGCGTGCGTGTGTGTTA
>NC_134792.1:65045234-65055234 GCF_046742065.1 Oratosquilla oratoria
CTTCAGACGCTGGCGCTTTGATCCGCTCGACAACTGCATATATATATATATATATATATATATATATATATATATATATATATATATAAATATATATATATGTATATACATATATATATATGACACAGAAAATATATTTATATATATATAATATATATAATATATATATGTATCTATAAATATATGTATATATATATATATATATATATATATATATATATATTTATATTTATATACCAAGAGTTTTTCCCCCTTATAAGGGAGGTAGCCAAGTCAAAAGCATGTACCTACTCCCACCCATTCCACTCCCATCCACCACCTTTCCCCCCTTCTCATCTTAGCTCCTCATGGATGACGGGTCATCCCTGTATCCCGCCCACCGTCCTGGGTCAGAAGCAATGTAGCAAGACACAGTACATCCACAGTAAGGCCGCTTCACTTAATCGGCAGTCCCTCCTTCTCCGTCCCCTCATATAGAAAAAGAGAAGACGGGGAGAAATCCCTTCGGGTTGCGTCAAAATATCATTCACAAATAAGCACTCCCTACCCCCCCATCCCCCGCCCCTCCCTTCCTTGCATAACATTATCATCTATACACAGTCACTCTCCACTCTTTCCTATCTACTGTCTTTTCCCTAAATAGATAACTTGATAAATGGAAATTGAAGTAAGTCCTTTTATACGTAGAAAAGGTCTCCTTCAGCTGAATAAAATCGCCTAAAATTCTGAATGAAGAAACATTTTTCGCTAGCATGCTATTTGGTTTTGCTATTTGCTTTTGAGTAGAAACTACTTGGGTTACGATCTTTTGTTTTTTCGAATGTCCTAAAGTCAAATTACTCTTCTTGAGAAGCTGAATGATGAGCTAAGAGAAGTTAAACCTAGATTACGAACGTTAGACAGATTCTTGAGATGTTCTTACGGAAGTCTAGAACTACGTTGCCCAACCTGGGGTGCTGAAATCAATTATAGGATGTGCTAGGAAGTGATGCACACAAAAATCACATTGATATATGTATCATTGATAACCTAGTTGTTCATATTTGACTTTTTCTATGCTATTTTATTTTTCTAGGGTGTTCTTATTTCTTCTACAAACAACATTGTCACTTTCTTTAATTTCTAAGGAATCAAGAAGATAAATCATCACGCAGTACACTTCACTTTCTTTTATCCTTCTACATGACAATAGGGGGTGCTATGGTCGGATAAGGTTGCCTATGGTCGGATAACGTTTCCTAGTGTGCAGTCGACTCTGATGAGCACTAGGTACAGACATTTGTATTACCAGTCCCTTTTTATTGCTTATAACATCTGTGGACGTTATTTATGACGTCAGTATATTACCTCTCTCTGTCTTCATCTCTCTCCCCCTGTCTCTGTCTGTCTGTGTCTCTCCTGTCCCTTTTCTCTGTCCAAAATTGCACGTGTTTTATTTTGCTGCCAATAACCTAGGGTAAATTTTTAGAGCTCACAAAGGAAAAATTTATGGATGGAAAAGCGTAGAAGTTAGCATTGGTCAGCATTCTTGATTATTTATTTCACATCATTAAATAATGCTGCGTGACTCTGATCCGTATCGGTGCCAATGAAGTTCCTAAACTACATATATGCGTGTATATATATATATATATATATATGTATATATATATATATATATATATATACATATATATATGTATATATATATAATATATATATATGTATATGTATATATGTGTATATATATATATATATATATATATATATATATATATAAGCCAGAAGCACCTTTCGCTTGCCCCGCTGTTAGAGGGTTAGCTCTTTTTTATTATTTGTTTTATTATTTTTCACTTTATTTTATTTTTAATCTATCTACTTTTTTATTTATATTCTTTTTTGACCGCGTCGCTATGGGTCCCCCACTCGGAGTCCTATTTGCAAATTTCTTTATGGATTTTATTGAAGAGGAAGTGTCCATCAGATCTGAAAAACCGGAAGTCTTTTGGCGCTACATCGATGATGTCTTCATAAGGACTACACGCAATGAAGATATTGTATTTCTTAAGAACTACCTTCAAGATGCCTTAGGCTTAACCTTCACGATCGAAAATAATGTAGGAGGAACCATGCTATTCCTTGACACTCTAGTTAAACAACAACAAGAAAAATACAATACAGACACCTATGTAGAACCTACAAACACCGGTCAGCGCATGAAAGGAAGGAGTGAATGTCCACAAAGGTACAAAAAGTCTACCATTAGTGGCTATATATAGAGAGTTCATACTCACTGTACGACATGGACACAAGTTCATACGGAAATAGAACGGTCAACACAAGTACTATTAAACAACAGATTCAACAACAAAAATATTGACATACTAAGAAAATTTTCGAGCGATTGTATCATATTCGGCAAGATACCACAGAGAAAAAAGAAGAAATTAAAATATACTATCGAGCCTATTTCTCAACGCCATACAAAGAATAAAAGATAATACTAAAACAAATCATAAAAAGGAATATCAAACCTACAAATCCCGTTGATAGAATAAACGTAGTAATATATTATAAAACCCAGAAGACCAGCCATTTTTTACTACGAAATAGTCCAAACATAGAGAAAGAATAAACTCAACAATCGTATGTTGTCTATAGGTTCACATGTAAACGAGGGAACTGTGCAACACTTCCATCCTCCTACGTCGGCATGACGACTATGAAGTTGAGCAGACGTTTCAGGTACCACCTTTCGTCTGGAGACCCAAGAACCCATTACGTCTGGAACAGCAGACCATAACAAGAAATTTGCTCACAGAGAACACTGTGACCATCATATTATGCCCAGACACCCGCCGTCCCCACAGTCTTGAAGCCCTAAACCAGTGTTTCCCAACCTTTTTTGGCTGCGACCCTAAATCCACTCTTAGTCTGGAGTCGCGACCCTAATCATGATAATTAATATTTATAAACTTTCGTTTCTATAGTTCAGTTTAGACTGCCCTAAACATTAAAAAATTAGAACCTAATCTCAACACAGACCTGCAATTATTATCAAGCACGAGCAGGAACACAGCCCCTGGAACCAGCCAATCAGCGACAAGGACGAACGAAACGGACGACGTAAGTACGCCTTAAATACTGGCCAGATCCCCAAAAAGCCAGCAGTCCCATCTCTTCCACCGAGACGACAGCATCCACATCCCCATCTACATCTCACACCTTGAAAGAGAGACTAAGATAATCTTGCGAAATAAGGAGAATATCTTAAAGAAAGTACAACGTGCCGAATTAGCTACCACTTTTAATGACACGTGTTTAAGAGAAAACTTCCTGTGTGTGTGTGTGTGTGTGTGTGTGTGTGTGTGTGTGTGTGTGTGTGTGTGTGTGTGTGTGTGTGTGTGTGTGTGTGTGTGTGTGTGTGTGTGTGTGTGTGTGTGTGTGTGTGTGTGTGTGTGTGTGTATGTGTGTGTATATGTGTGTGTTCTCTCTCTTTACCCCTTCGCTTTCGTCTCTCTCTCTCTCTCTCTCTCTCTCTCTCTCTCTCTCTCTCTCTCTCTCTCTCTCTCTCTCTCTCTCTCTCTCTCTCTCTCTCTCTCTCTCTTTCTCTAACTCCCCATTCTCCCTTTTCTCCCATGAAGTCTTACCAAAATGAGTTCGTAATGGATGGAGATTTCAGCTCGGCTGAATTGGGACAATTTCCGGCTGGCACTGCGACTGAACCCGATTCACGCAGAGTGCCACAATACCCTCAATCCTCGGAGTGCCAGAGACGAGAATCGATAAGAAAAAAAAAAAGAAAAAAGATCCAATCTTCAGCGCAAAAGGCGGAGAAGACGAAACAGTCCATGAATTGCATTATAATAGTTTCAGAGTAATTTAAGTTTCAATTGCTCCTGCCACCCCCCAACCCCCACCTCGTTAAATGAGAGGTACTTAGTCCTTGCATCTCTGTAATGACCTTATTCCGGGAGGAGGAGGAGGAGGAGGAGGAAGGGGTCATTATAGACCTTCTACTTTTCCTCTTCCTTCTCCTTCTTCTACGTCTTCTACTTCTTATCCTCCTCCTCCTCCTCCTTTTTCTTCTTCTTCTTCTCCTTCTTTCTTCTTCTCCTTTATCTTCTTTTTGTCCTCCTTCACTTTCCTTTTCTTCTTCCTCATTCTTCTTCTTCTTCTTCTTCTTCTTCTTCTTCTTCTTCTTCTTCTTCTTCTTCTTCTTCTTCTTCTTCTTCTTCTTCTTCTTCTTCTTCTTCTTCTTCTTCTTCTTCTTCTTCTTCTTCTTCTTCTTCCTCCTCTTCCTCTTCCTCTACCTCTTCCTCTTCCTCTTCCTCTTCCTCCTCCTCCTCCTCCTCCCCCTTCTCTTTCTTTTCTTCTTTTCAACTTATTTTCTTCTTCTTTTTCTTCTTCTTTTCTTCTCCTCCTCTTTGTCCTCTTTTTTCCGGATTTTCGAAACAACCTCTTGATGGCATCCCCGAAACGTTCACTTCCAGTTTCACAGTCATTCGGTTTGGTGTGAACGGCAAGGAAGGCCCTGGAAGGCAAAATCTCCTTCCGAGATGGGCAACAGCCAGCGACTGGATTTGTGGTAATTGTGTGGTTGACCTCTTCGTAGATTTTTTTTTTTTTTTTGAGAGAGAGAGAGCGAGAGAGAGAGAGAGAGAGAGAGAGAGAGAGAGAGAGAGAGAGAGAGAGAGAGAAAGTTTGTCCTGTTATCCAAAGGGAGATTCGATGGAGAGAGGAGACGACCCGAGACGGGGCATTGAATGAATAAAATCATCTGATGTCAGTCTGTTGTTGCTGTTGTTGTTAATTTGTAATTGTTATTGTTATTGTTGTTATTATTATTGTTATTGTTGTCGTTATTATTATTATCATTATTATTACCATTAGTATCATTATCATAATTATCATTATTATCGTTATTATCATTATTATAATTTTTTCATTATTTTCATTATTATCATTATTATCGTTCTCATATTATTATTATTATTTTCATTATCATTATTATTATTATTATTATTATTACTATTATTAATATTATTGTTATTATTATTATCATCATCATCATCATCATTATCATCATCATTATCATTATTATCATTATCATCATTATCATTATTATCATTATCATTATTATAATTATCATCATCATTATTATTATCATCATCATCATCATTATCATTATCATTATTTTATTTGTTTTATTTTTTATTATTTTCTGTGCTCGTTTCCCTGAAAAGAAGAGCAAAACTGAAGGCTGGATTTCAAGAACTGATATGAATATATATATATCTTTTTTAAACACAACGAATATTTTTTTTGGAAAACGCATTTGCTAACAAGACAAATGTCCAGAGTATTTAGAAAAAGAAAAAAAAGACATATCTGACCGATATAAAAATGTAGTTAGGAAGAAGAATACACTTGAATGAAAATAATGGAGAACTATCAGCCTGCAAATGGTTAACAGCTCGTCTTAGTTGACCTAATTTGTGTGTGATTCACCATGGTCTTGGATCACGTGTTGGAATCATGATCGACAGCTATTATCTTCCCGGAAGAGAGCTCAGACCTCACACATGACCGATCTATGGGTAATGCTGTGACCTTACACACACACACACACACACACACACACACACACACACACACACACACACACACACATATCTCCCCGCCCACGAGAGTTGGAGTAACGACTCGCAGCGCAGCGATACTGAAATTATTTCAACCCTGGGCGGGATTCGAACCCAGACGGCCGTAGTGGCGGCCGGGAACTCTACCACTGGGCCATCGAGTCATTTGTGTGTGTGTGTGTGTGTGTGTGTGTGTGTGTGTGTGTGTGTGTGTGTGTGTGTGTGTGTGTGTGTGTGTGTTAGTGTGTGTGTGTGTGTGTGTGTGTGTGTGTGTGTGTGTGTGTGTGTGTGTGTGTGCGTGCGCGTGTGCGTGCGCGCATGTGCACGCACACCAGTGTACAGTCGCTTAGATATGCTCCATTATTTACTTCTGTAGATGTGCTGTGTCTTGCTGCATTGCTTTGGACTCGGGGAGTAATCGGGAGGCAGGGATGTCCCTTTATCCACAAGGATACAAGAAAAAGAAAATAATCAAATTGATGTGAAATGGATAAAGTGTGGGCGAATTTCTTGAGGGGTTATCACACTGGGCAATTTTTCCTCCAACCTCTGATTAATCGGTGGTACCGCCCACCTCCAGTTTATTTATTTATTTATTTATTTATTTATTTATTTATTTATTTATTTATTTTTATTTTATTTTATTTTATTTTATTTTTTATTTATTTATTTTTTTTTTTTTTTGCCATAAAATCACTATGGGGAATTATTTTGGTTTCTCAACAAAAATATATTGAATGTCATTTGATATGCTGGAGGAAAATCATCTTCCTCCAGCATATCACATTCCTTCCCGAAAGCTGCGAGTTGCAAATCTGCTCCTACAGTCGAAGGAAAAATTGCCCAGTGTGATAACGCTATCAGCTGGCCACCTCACTAGTAAGGGGAAGATGTCTATTGATACATAGATACATAGATCGGTCTATTTCTATAGTACTAATGTATTTGTAAACACACTTGTAAGCAGAAAAATAAGATTGGACTGAATTCTAATACACACAATTTCATCGTCAATAGCACAACATCAACTACCTATAGTAGTACATTAGATATTTAAGCTCTATTCACAACATCATCATTTGTCTGTTTGTTATTATTTGCTTGTTTTTCATTTATTATTAGTTATCTGTCAATTTATTATTATTTATATTTACCTACTTGTTTATCATTTATTTATTTTATTATCACTTATATCATTATGATTTTTATTTATTTATTTATCATTATTATATTTTTTCGCATCTGGCCTAGTTATGGAGCAAAAGGTCTCCTGTCGGCATGCTCCGCCTTTGTAATGCTTTGTAATATAAATGTACTGAAGAACAAATAGATCAACAGAAGCAAGCAACAAAAACATTACCTACTGTAGCAAAAATTGGGCGCAATTAATTGGGAACTATATATGAAATATAGCTTTAAGATTTAGCATTAGTTCATAAACACAACATTTATATAGGACACCATCCATCCTGTTCAGTCCAAGTCTATCGGTGGACCTGCAAAGCGAGTTTTAAGCAAGTCGTCACGTCTGCACAAAAACACCTCAACCTGTAATTGCCTCAACTTTTATTGGCCCTGATGGAGTCTGAATTAAAGGGGCTATCACACTGGGCTTCCACGGGTTTCACCAGCGCCGACAGCTGAGAGTTCGTTTGAGTAAAAAAAACGACTTAGGTTACAATATTTTATTTTTAAATCTTCAAATATCAAAAATTATTTCTGTTATATATAACAAAGCTGAAGGATGAACTTATTGTTGAAAAAATCTCGGAGAAATCTGGATTTGTGTAAGTGAAGTCATATTCTAGTTATTCAAATGGTGGTTGGAGGTAGGATGTCGAAGGAAAAATAGCCCAGTGTGATAACCTCTTTAGTCTCGCCCACTCCCCAACCCATTTAGGCTCTTCAGACGTTTTCTGCCGCTATTGAACTACATTGACCTACTCAGTTGTCTCTCGGGCCTTAGCCAAAAATGTATAAAGAATGTCACTCCGTGCGATGACTCGAGAGGGATTTTATTCTGGCTGATCCAAGACGATTTCACTCAGCCTGGCAGAGAGACTTGGCTAAGAGATGAATAGTAAGAAAGGCGTGGCAGGAGAAGACCTAGTTATTGTGACTGATGTTTCTTTTAGTTATGCACGTCGCCCCAACGGTGGAGTCAACTTGGGCGCCCTTGATGTCGACTCACTCTGCACCAACGTGCCCACAGTGACAACATGTTTATCTTTACCCCGTGCGTGGTTCGGCTTGGCTCGGCTCGGCTCACGTCGAACTAATGCATTGGTCCGATTTGCACTTCCCGTTGTACTCGATGTGATGATTCGGTGTGGAGTGGAAGATTCTACCTACACAGTGTATGAGTCGCCGTGTAAATGCATTTCATTCGATCACAGCACACAGGCCGTTCTAGATGTTTATAGGTAGCATAAATAGATACATGAACAGGAGAATATAGATACATGAATAGGAGAATAGATAGATAAAAATAGATAAATGAATAGAATAAATAGATAAATAACTAAATAAGAGAAAAAATGATAAACAAAGAAACAAGTAGACACATAATAGACTAGTCACGACATCCCTCCCTATCATTCTTCTCACAACTGTTCACTCTTTATCTGACCATCCTATCTTCATCCTGTCATCTCCCTGTATCCATCTCCCCTAATCCTGTTCCTGATACGTCCCTTTCCCCATATCATCCCTGTGTCCTATCCCTGCATGAACCCAGACCCCAATCCTAATCTCTTTCTTTCCTCATCGTTATCCCCCTCACTTTTTTTCCTTTGTATTATACTGTGCTCCCTTTCATCTTAGCCTGATGTCTGCCCCTGTCTCTTCATGGCCCGGTCCCAAATATATGGCCCATCATGGTCCACGCTCCAGATATAGCCCCAGGATTGATCCCAAGCCCTAGACCAAGCCCTATCACATGCCCTATATTTACTCCTATCATCATAAGTCCTACTCGTATCCTATGCCTTAGCCGAAGCCTTAATCAAAATCCTATCGTCACAAGCCCTACTCGTATCTTAAGCCCTAGCCGAAGCCTTAGTCCAACTCCTATCATCACAAGCCTTACTCATATCCTAAGCCCTACCCGAAGCCTTAATCCAATTTATATAATCACAAGCCCTACTCGTATCCTAAGCACTAGCCGAAGCCCTAATCCAACTCCTGTAATCACAAGCCCTGACCCAAGTCCCATCATCACAAACCCTAACCCTACTCCTATCCCAAGCCCTAACCCAAGCTCCATCCCTCAGCACTAACTACAATCCCTATGTTTTCACTCCTTATAAAATCCCTGTACTTAACCCTTTATCCAGGACCTTAGATTTATTATTCATCCCTTCCCCTGTCCCTTTCCCTGTCCCTTTCCCTGTCCCTTTCCCTGTCCCTTCCCCTGTCCCTTTCCCTGTCCCTTCCCCTGTCTTTTCTCTGTCCCTTTCCCTGTCCGTTTCCCTGTCCCTGTTCCTTTCTCTGTCGCTTTCCCGATTCCTTTCCCTGTCCCTTTCCCTGTCCCTTTCCCTGTCCCTTTCCCTGTCCCTGTTCCTTTCCCTGTCGCTTTCCCTGTCCCTTTCCCTGTCCCTTTCCATGTCCCTTTACCTGTCCCTTTCCCTGTCCCTTCCCCTGTCCCTTTCCCTGTCCCTTTCCCTGTCCCTTTCCCTGTCCCTTTCCCTGTCCCTTTCCCTGTCCCTTTCCCTGTCCCTTTCCCTGTCCCTTTCCCTGTCCCTTTCCCTGTCCCTTTCCCTGTCCCTTTCCCTGTCCCTTTCCCT
Source organism: Oratosquilla oratoria (assembly GCF_046742065.1). Classification (NCBI taxonomy): domain Eukaryota; kingdom Metazoa; phylum Arthropoda; class Malacostraca; order Stomatopoda; family Squillidae; genus Oratosquilla; species Oratosquilla oratoria. The sequence goes on from NC_134792.1 coordinate 65,054,641, forward strand.
TTCCCTGTCCCTTTCCCTGTCCCTTTCCCTGTCCCTTTCCCTTTCCCTGTCCCTTTCCCTGTCCCTTTCCCTGTCCCTTTCCCTGTCCCTTTCCCTGTCCCTTTCCCTGTCCCTTTCCCTGTCCCTTTCCCTGTCCCTTTCCCTGTCCCCAAACCTTGCGATGGCTCTTGTCCTTGCTTGACTAATGTCTCTTGAATTTCGTGGCAGACGAGAGCAAGGCCGAGATTGTCAAGTGCACACAGTCGCACCGAATGTGTTCACACGTGCACACAAGCACGCATGTACACATAACACACGAGTACACACAACACGGATGCACACAAGAACACATACGCCCATACATACACACATAAGACTCGTATAAGGACACTTGCGCACAAACATATACACACTATAGATATACAGAATATACAAACACAGGCATATACACACAGACACAGACAGACAGACAGACAGACAGGCAGACAGACAGACATACAGACAGACAGACAGACAGACAGACAGACAAACAGATAGGCGCACCCACATTGCTGTAATCGCTTTGAAAGTTGACTCTTAAGATTTATTCGCGTTGCAAATTGCGGTCCCAACAGT
>NC_134792.1:65062734-65067734 GCF_046742065.1 Oratosquilla oratoria
AGGATATGGAAGACAAAAGAGGAAAAGGAGGAAGAGGAGGAGGAGGAAGAGGAGGAGGAAAACAAGTCTGGGTACCAGTCACCTGACTGAAATCTCCTGTTTTCATCTTCAGGTATATTTTGCTCGGTGTGATTAATAATCGCTCAACGATGATCGTCCATGGCTCAACGATTATCGTCAAACGATTATCTAGAACACTAATTCTTTGTCTCTGAATGTAGTTGTTTTGCTTCCAGCTGCATACTACGAGGCTGATCATTTTATTAACCGAACCCACAACCAACGCGCTTACCCAAAATAGGATTCCAGGATGTGCGTCACCCGCCATTGGACGTGGTAGGATAATGTACTCGTATTAAAATTGCATCGAGCTAAACGCACCTTTAGATAGATTTTTTTTTTTTTTTTTATCTTTCTAAAACCCTTTAGGTATATTTTTTCTTTTTCTTTTTCTTTTTTCTTTTTTTTCTAAAACCCTTTAGGTATATTTTTTCTTTTTCTTTTTCTTTTTTCTTTTTTTTTCTAAAACCCTTGAGACACTCAAGGGTTGTCAACACCCGAATGGAATCGTCTGGAGTCCTCTCTCTCTCTCTCTCTCTCTCTCTCTCTCTCTCTCTCTCTCTCTCTCTCTCTCTCTCTCTCTCTCTCTCTCTCTCTCTCTCTCTCTCTCTCTCTCCTCCCTCTACTATGACGTGCCTTAAGTGGAATGAAATCGTAAGGCACTAGCCAGAATAAAAACTGCGATGTACGTCACAGTGGTGACGTAGTTTTTTTTATCTCGGTCCGGTTAAGGTACGTTTAAGGTACGTTACTGAATCTATGGGGCTTACGAATACGTCTGAAAATTTGGCAATAAACGTCGATATGGGAGACGACGATGACGTAAATGTCACTAACGATTAATACCAACGATACAACAATAACTACAAAAATAACAATGACAGGAACGATAGTAACAACATTAGAAAGAACTACAATTGTTAAAATAATGATAACAAAAATGACAAAAACATCAATTTCTATTATTACAACGATAACTACAACAACAACAACAATAATAGTAACAACAACAACAACTACTACTACTACTAATATCATTACTACTACTACTAATATTACTATACTACTACTACTACTACTACTACTACTACTACTACTACTACTACTACTACTACTACTACTACTACTACTACTACTACTACTATTACTACTACTAATACTACTATTACTGCAATAACGATTACAAGAGAACAACGACGAAAGACGAAACTAAAAAGAATAAAATCGACATTGATGGCCTGACAGTTACAAAGATCACAGAGAAGTCGATACTCCATCTTTGCCCAACTTCTTTGTCACGCTCATTATTTTCAAGCCGGGGTTCGAAGCCCTCTCTAGAGGAGAGGGAGGGGAAGGGGCACAGTTACAAAGGGGCAAAGGAGTTACATAACTGTTACCAACTGGCAAGGAGTCTGTACGCTTCAAGGAGTCCGTTCAGGTTCTGTCAAATCAACTTTAGTACATGCCTCTCTCTCTCTCTCTCTCTCTCTCTCTCTCTCTCTCTCTCTCTCTCTCTCTCTCTCTCTCTCTCTCTCTCTCTCTCTCTCTCTCTCTCTCTCTTTCTCCTATTTCCCATATATGTGTTATTTATTTAATCTATTTTTTATCATTTGTATTTAGTAAAGGAACCTATAAATACAATAAATATAACCTTTTAGGATTAAAACAATTATTTAGATAAATCTATGACATGTGGCATCAGCGCTTTTTTCCTCCCCCATGTCGCCACGTCGGGGTGTCACAGGCAAACCAGGTGGAATGGAGGTGGATAGGGTGGCAGTGACGATCCTATAGTAATTCGTGGTCAAATTGGCAACGTCGCACCCCACCCCTGAACGGACTCCTTGGAGCGCATAGACTTTAGTGGCAGTTAATGGATGCTTAGTGATTCCATTCAGTCTCTAGTTTTTACTCTCTCTCTCTCTCTCTCTCTCTCTCTCTCTCTCTCTCTCTCTCTCTCTCTCTCTCTCTCTCTCTCTCTCTCTCTCTCTCTCTCTCTCTCTCTCTCTCTCTCTCTCTCTTTTTTTTTTCTCTCCCTCCCTCTCTCCCTCACTTCCCTCCGATTCGCTATCTCCCTCTCTCTCTCTCTCTCTCTCTCTCTCTCTCTCTCTCTCTCTCTCTCTCTCTCTCTCTCTCTCTCTCTCTCTCTCTCTCTCTCCCTCTCTCTTCTTGTTCTCCTTCCCCACTCTCCGCTCCCACTCTCTGTCTCTATCTTTCTTCCAGGTGATTCTGGAGCTGTCTCTTCCAGGAAATAGGAAGTGTGACTTCCAGCTTCCGGAGGCCTGGAGTGGCCCCGGTTCCTGAAGAAGAGTCCGGCCCCAGAAACGCGGCCGGAATTCGGGTTTATCCGGGACCAAAGTTGGCTATTAACCGGACGGAATGATGTCATCAGGACCTTAATGACAGATCAGCGTGGTTGCATGGGGGTGGGGGCCGTAGTGAGCGGGTACACTGGCTGGGTGAGAGTTTTGATTAGGGAGAATATGAGTGGATGGGGGGGAGAAGTTCAGAGGGGGGAAGGGGGAAAGAGGTAGAGAAAGGGGGAGAAGTTCAAAGAAGAGAGAAAAGGGAGATAAAGTGGGGAGGAAGGGGGAGGTGAGCAAAGGGGGAAACAGGATATGGGGGAGAGAGGGGAGAAGGGGATCAGAGGAAAGAGGAAAGGATGGGAGGAAACAATGGGGGAAGGGGGGCGGGGAGAATAGCCCAAAACGAAAGCAAAAGTTGGGGAGAATGTATGGTCTGTCTGGTCACCTCCCGTTCGGCTCGGTCGCTGCCTCCACTTGGATTTCGTAGACTTCGAAAGCATAGGACATGATCCCGCGTAGCGGAGGACAACTCAGCATAATTCTATCGTCACGGGGTCCTGTCATCAGCTGAATAAAGCCGTCTGGTGTGCGGCTGAACAAAATCTCTTTAGTGGGTAACAGTTAAGGAGTTAACGCCCCCTCCTCCGCTTTCCCAAAGGTTAGGGCGTCGTTACTTGCGGCGAAGGTCGAGGGGATGGCGGTTCGAATCCTGCCACCGGCGAGGTTGGACCAAAGGCATGGTTCATTAAGTTCCACGCAACAGAGTCCTCTGTAAAGGTTACCATCCTAGCCTTCCGATGGGAGGAGTTTGTGACGTCAAACCATACATACATACGTATACCAAAGGCTTTTTTCCACCTTACACGGGAGGTAGCCAAAAGACAAAGGCATAGAAACCTCTCCCACCCATTTCATCCCCTACATACTCCATATCATCATTTATTTACTTATTTATTTATATTTTTCTTTTGTTTTTATTTTTTCTGGTGTTTGCTACAAGGATACTGATTTATAACTATTCTTTGCCTTTCATAGTGGCTACATCCAGTAATGTACAACGAGACATTATAAACAGAATATAGATCCAGCGAAGTACGGGGCTGGGATCGTTTGGGACAGAATGGTTGGGAACCCATTATTTAACCCGGACGAAGAGAGGGAAAGGCAAGAAATGAATAAGAATGTAAGTGATAAAAGAAGGGTAAATAAGGGGAAAGGAGAACCATCAAGGTAAGAAAAAAGGGAAGAGAGAGAGAGAGAGAGAGAGAGAGAGAGAGAGAGAGAGAGAGAGAGAGAGAGAGAGAGAGAGAGAGAGAGAGAGAGACGAGAGAGAGGGAGAAGCAAGAGTGGGAGATATGAGACAGAGAGAGAATGGTGAGAAAGAGGGAGAAGTGTGAGAGAGGGAGAGGAGAGAGAGAGAGAGAGAGCAAGAGAAAGAGAGAGAGAGAGAGGGAAGGAGAGGTGTGATAGAGGGAGGAGAGAGAGAGGGGGAGAGGTAAGAGAGAAAAAGATAGAACAAGACAGAAAGAGAATAAGAGAGAATAAGAGAGAGAGAGGTGAGAGAGGTGAGAGAGAGAGAGAGAGAGAGAGAGAGAGAGAGAGAGAGAGAGAGAGAGAGAGAGAGAGGTGAGAGAGAGAGAGAGAGAGAGAGAGAGAGAGAGAGAGAGAGAGAGAGAGAGAGAGAGAGAGAGAGAGAGAGAGAGAGAGGGAGTGAGGGGGGAGGGAGAAAGAGAATGAGAGAGAGAGAGAGAATGATAGAGAGAGAAAATGAGAACGAGAGAGAGAGAGAGAATGAGAGAGAGAAAGATAAAGAATCTGCGACGAACTAAATGAGAACCTCTGGCGAGGAGACGTTGCGCCATCTGTCGGCGAGGCCGCACCAGCTGGTTGCTCAGGGCGTGGCACCAGCTGAGCGTACTGGAGGGCCGTGACCCCCGGGGCTTCGTGGGTGGGACTCGAAACCACCTGCAGACGTCATGGCCGGCGCTTCTATCCCTTTGGGTAACCAGACTAAGAGGAAGAGGCAGGCAGATAGAGAGAGAGGTACAGAGAGGGAGATAAACGGAATTAAAAGAGAAGAGAGAGAGAGAGAGCGAAACATACAGACAGACAGGAACAGAGAGACAGAGAGAGAGAAATAGACAGGGATAGAGAAGCAGAGAGAGAGAGAGAAAGAGAGAGAGAGAGAGAGCGAAACATACAGACAGACAGGAACAGAGAGACAGAGAGAGAGAAATAGACAGGGATAGAGAAGCAGAGAGAGAAACAGACAGACAGAGAGAAATAGACAGAAAGAGAGAAACAGACGGAGAAAGAAAAACTGACAGATAGAAACAAACAGATAGACAGAGAGAGAGAAAGAGAGACAGAAAGAGGGAGACAAATAGAGCCCGAAAGAGAGAGAGAGAGAGAGAGAGAGAGAGAGAGAGAGAGAGAGAGAGAGAGGGAGAGAGAGAGAGAGAGAAAGAGAGAGAAAGAGAGACAGACAAAGGGAGACAAAAACAGCCAGAAAGAGAGAAAGAGAGAGAGAGAGAGAGAAAGAGAGAGAGAGAGAGAGAAAGAGAGAGAGAGAGAGAGGGGGGGAGAAAGAAATCCGTCAAAGTAGTGGATGGAATGGGAGTCTTGGAAAGCTCG
>NC_134792.1:65080234-65082734 GCF_046742065.1 Oratosquilla oratoria
TTCCTTCCCCAAAGCTGCGGGCTGAAAATCTGCTCCAACAGTCGGAGGAAAAATAGCCCAGTGTGATAACGGCTTTAATCATAAAATGAAGTGGGAAAGACGAAATTGCCCACAAAGAAAAGAGTGAGAGAAAATCGTCATTGATGTTAATTCACAAGGAAATCACAAGGAAATCCCAAGGAAACCCCAAGGGAACCCCAAGGGAACCCCAAGGAAACCCCAAGGAAACCCCAAGGAAACCCCAAGGAAACCCCAAGGAAACCCCAATGGAACCCCCAAGAGAACCCCAAGGGAACCCCAAGAAAACCCCAATTCCGAGTTCAAAGCGAGTAGTTACCTCATTAGCTCATTCGGTAACCGCCAGGTTACTAATTATTCATGAATTTCCACCACCCCCGTACCCGTTTTCTTTGTTGTCGCCTTTCTCTTCCCGTGGGTTGACAACTTTTGTACATTTTATACACTAGAAGGGTTCTTTCATGGGAGACCGTTCAATACGTAGCGCTAATCAAAAAACATAGTAATAATGATAATGATAATAATGATGGTGATAGTGATGATGATAATGATGATGATAATAATAATGATGATTATCGTAATTATATAGTATTAGTAATAATAATAATTTATCATCATCATCATCATCATCATCATCATCATCATCATCATCATCATCATCATCATCATCATCATCATCATCATCATCATCATCATCATCATCATCATCATCATCATCATCATCATCATCATCATCATCATCATCATCATCATCATCATCATCATCATCATCATCATCATTATAATTATTATTATCATCATCATCATTATTATTATTATTACTATTATTATCATTATTATTATTATTATCATTATTATTTTGCTGTTGTTGTGAATATTCATGTAACGACCAATAGAAATAACGGTGATAAAAATATTGATGAAAAGTAACATACAAGGAGATATGCTTAGCTACGGGTATTGATAACTGCCATCTTAGGCTGCACTGGTACTGGACGGTCAAGATGACAGTTTTTGGTCATTGGCGTGAATTTTACACAAGTAGATTTATCAGAAATACGTATGTACTATATATATATATATATATTATATATATATATATATATATATATATATATATGCGTAAGTTACCACTAACAAAAGTAAACTAACGAAGCAGAGCGCTTTCGTATAATTACATCTTCAGTGCAGATACAAAGAAGGAATTCCCTCTTTGTATCTGCACTGAAGATGTAATTATACGAAAGCGCTCTGCATCGTTAGTTTACTTTTGCTAGTGGTTACTTACGCATTTGTGAACACACGCTCCTAGTGTTTTAATTGCATATATATATGTATATATATATATATATATATATATATATATATATATACGCACACAAATCTGAAGGTATTCACCTCATAACAACCACTGCTAACATTCCCATTATTACCACCATCATCACCTCATCATCATTATTCACATTATCATTCACATCATCATCATAATTACCACAAGCATTCACATCAACCTCAACGCCATCATCATCACTATTGTGTATTATATAAACTTAATTTCACACTTAATTAAAAGACTGATCTTCGGTGTGTGTGTGTGTGTGTGTGTGTGTGTGTGTGTGTGTGTGTGTGTGTGTGTGTGTGTGTGTGTGTGTGTGTGTGTGTGTGTGTGTGCGCGTGTGCCCGTGTACGTATACTCATAGACATCGTGTACGCACATACGCTTGTACGCTAAAGCTTCTGCGTGCGCGTGCGCGCGCATGTGTATGAGAAATTGTTTTCCAAAACGAATATTATAGTTTCCTTTCGATAGAAGAAGAGCGATTAAGGTCGAGAGGCGAGGGGGTGGGGGGAGGGGGGGGGCGAAACGTAAAAAGTGGAACCATGTTTGTTGCTCAGGACCATTTAAGGAATTGGGGGCGTGGGGGGTGAGAGGGGGAGGGGCAAACTCGTACGTGGAGGGGGGAAGGAGGGAAGGAGGTGGGGGGGTATGTGGATAGGGAGGGAGATATAAAGAGAGATGATTAGGTATGAAGAGAGGAGTATGAAAAGAGAAAGGTATGAAGAGAGAGTTTGGTATGAAGAGAGGAAGTTAGGTGTAAAGAGAGAGAGTGTGGTATGAAGAGAGGAAGTTAGGTATAAAGAGAGGGGTATGAAGAGAGGGAGTTAGGTATGAAGATAGAGAGGTTGGCATGAAGAGGGGGAGTGTGGTATGAAGAGAGGAGTTAGGTGTGAAGAAAGGGAGTGTGGTATGAAGAGAGGAAGTGTGGTATGAAGAGAGGAGTTAGGTATGAAGAGAGAGAATTACGTAAGTAGAAAGAGAAAGAGGTAAGGGGGGAGTTATGTAGGGAGGGAGGGAGTGGAAGGGGGGAGTCAAACGAGTACCTCGAGGGGAGGAGGGGGAGGAGGAGGAGAAGAAGGAGGAGGAGGAGGGGGAGGAGGAGGGGGAGGAGGAGGGGGAGTGGGAGAGGAAGGGGTGAATGAG
>NC_134792.1:65087734-65127734 GCF_046742065.1 Oratosquilla oratoria
TAATATATATGTGCACATACATACATATATATTTGAGTGGTTGTATTTATTCCAGACATGGAAAAAGTAAAAACGACCATACGAGATTTTTTTTTTTTTTTTTTTTTTTTTTTTTTTTTTTGTGGTATGAATTTATCTTCTACGTATATCCACCACCTTAGCCAGGTTTTATGGACCTATGTGCTTAAAAAAAGTGATGGAGAAGTGAATGGGGATAGGAAAAATGGAGGGAAATGGTGGGGTCAGTGATGGAGTAGCAGGTAACCGCCCGTAGCGTGGAAAGGCTCAAGAGTTCTATAGTGAACCCAAGTAGCGTGGAGATCTGGAGGGGGGATGAAGAAGGGGGGGGGGAGGAAAGGGGAGGAGGAGTGAGGAAGGGGGAGGAAGTGGAGAGGAAGGGGTGAATGAGGGAGGGAGGGAGGGAGAAGATAAGGGGGATAGGGGAAAGGAGAGGGAATGAGTAAGGGGGAGGAAGGGGGAAGAAGGGAGAGGGGGAGGAAAGGGGAAGAAGGGAGAGGGGGAGGAAAGGGGGAATGAGGGAGGGGGAAAAATGAGGGGGAAGGGGAAAGGAAGGGGAATGAGTAAGGGGGGATGAGGAAGGAGGAGGAAGGGGAATGAGGGAGAAGATGAGGGGGACAGGGGAAAGGAGGGAGAAATGAGTAAGGAGAGATGATGAAGGGGAGAGGAAGGGTAAGGAAGAGGGGAGGAAGGGGGGAATGAGGGAGGGAGGGACGGAGATGATGAGGAGGATAGGAGAAAGGAGAGGGAATGGATAAAAGGAGGAGTGAGGAAAGGGGGAGGTGGAGGAGGGGGAATGAGGAAGTAGAGGAGGGGCGGGGAATGAGGAAGGGGAGGAGGAGTGAGGAAGGGGGAGGTGGAGGAGGGGGGAATAAGGAAGGAGAGGAGGGGCGGGGAATGAGGAAAGGGGAGGAGGAGTGAGGATGAGAAGGGGATTTGGAAGGGGAAGAGGAGGAAGGAGGAATGAGGAAGGAGAGGAGGAGAGAATGAGCAAGGTGGAGGAAGATGGGAGGAATGAGATGAGGTAGGAGGAGTGGGGGTGACTAGGAAGAGGAGGAGGAGGAGGAGGAGAAGGAAAAGAGGAAAAGGGAGGGAAGGAGGGTGATTGAGAAAGGGGGAGGAGTAGTATGAGGCGATCTGGAGGAGGTAGGAGGCAGTAATAGAGAGGCTCCGTACCGAGATGGAGATGGAGATGGATATAGAGATGGAGAGGTGATGATGTTTCGGATATGGATGCTGTAAAGGAGTTTAGAGGGGGCGGGGGGAGCTGTCTGAAGGGAGATGACACGTGACCTTAGATCCTGTGCAAGGTCGTTCGATTGGGACCCTAAGGTCGTTTGTAAGTTGTAAATTTATTTGTTTATTTGTTAATATTTGTATCTAATTCTCTCCCTCTGTCTCTGCCTCTCTCTCTCTCTCTGTCTGTCTCTCTTTCTCTCTCTCTCTCTCTCTCTCTCTCTGTCTTTCTCTCTCTCTCTCTCTCTCTCTCTCTCTCTCTCTCTCTCTCTCTCTCTCTCTCTCTCTCTCTCTCGTTAACAGACACTTAACAACGGTTTGGGCAAAAAAAAAAAAAAAAAAAAAAGGCGATATAACGTTATATCGGTCACGAAAACACAGTAAAGATAATTTAAATCTTTCCCAATAGGTCCCTTCCTTGACTCTGAATATATACATTGGGGCCTTTCCCTCTGTGACGTTTTTTTTTTTTTTTTACCTATTTATTTCATTCCGTTTCTTCTTTTCGACGAAATGTTGACGTTGTGGTTGTGCAAATTGTTGTGCAAATTATATGTTTACACATGGATTTATTTTTGGGGGGAGGGGGTTAGGTTAGGTTGGGTTTACTTAGGGGTCCTTGAGAAAAAGAAAATTACTGACAACACGTAAGTCTTTGACAACAATCCTCGACATGAGGCGTCCGCTTGCATGCAAAACAACACGCAAACAACCCCTTCCCCCCCTCCCCCCCTCCCCCCTTCCCACCTGATCCTTGACCCCCTCCCCCCTCCCCCCACCTAGTGGCCGCAACACAAGAAAACTCGAAATCAATGAATGAAACATCCGTTCTTGTTTATGCTTGAATATTCGTGTGTGTATATTCACCTTGATTCACTTTGGTCTTTGGATCACGTGTTGGACTCGTGATCGACAGTTATTTCCCTCCCGGAAGAGAGCTCAGAGCTCGTATGACCGATCTATGGGTAATGCTGTGACCTTACACGCACACACACCCCAAACTCCCCGCCCACGAGAGTTGGAGTAACGGCTCGAAGCGCAGCGATACTGAAATAATTTCAGCCCTGTGCAGGATTCAAACCAGGTACCGCCGGTACCGTCATACTGACAGTCTGGGACTCTACCAACCACGCCACGTGTACGTGTGTGTGTATACGTGTGTGTATTTACCTATTTGTATTACCTAGTTGTATCTTATGGGAAGGGGAGCTATGCTCGTGGTGCCCAGTCTTTGTATATCACAGTGTCTAGCTTGCTGTTAAATTCGTGTATGATTTTTGCACATAATATTGTTTCGTCCAGTGTGTGTCTACGTGACCCGTGCAAAATAAAATATGAATTTGAAAATAAGAGCACTACTATATATAGCATATACATACACCAAAAGGTAATTTTCCCCCCTATTAGTGGGGTAGCCGAATCAAAGCGAATCAAAACGACTTCGGTTACAATCTTTTATTTTTCGAATCTCCAAATGTTAAATCAACTTTGCGTCGTATATTGAGAATATGAAGGACGAACTAAAAGAAGTTAAATCTAGAATACGATTATTAGACACATTTTAGGCTTAGGCAAGTCTAGAATACTGTAGGCAAAGTCGTTTTCCAATTTTTCGAATTCACAACATTTGACGAGAGTTTTTCGGTGGTATTCTTAAAAAAATTCTTTCCATGTATAATTTTTTCCATATATAAATCTTATATATGAATCCTTGGGAGGGAAAGATTTTTTCTTAAGAATACCACCGTAAGAATTTTACGGTGGTATTCTTAAAAAAAAATCCTTTCCTTCTATAAATCTTTCCTTATAGAATTTGATATAAATCCTTGGAAGGGAAAGATTTTTTTTAAGAATACCACCGTTTAATCTGTGACGGGATATTACTTTCTAGAAGGGCAAGAAAGAAGTCCAAAGATTCTTTAGGTTCGAACTATTGGAATATTGATTCTTTTCAACACACTATGATTCAGGATATCACACTAAGGCCCTGTTCACACTAGCGGTTTGAACCGCGCGGAAACCGCGGCGGTACCGCATAGTCAGGGAAATACAGCGCGGTTGTGTGATAAAGGTATATGTATGCTTTTGAGGTGCTTTAGGGTGCTGCAAAATAATAAGAACAATTTACCAAAGAGAGAGACGTCGGGTAGTGACAGTTCCCCCCGAATGAACCAAATGTCATTTGTTTATTCATTTATTTATATTTTTATCACAAAAAAAAAATATATATATATATATATATATATATATATATATACGTAATTTCAAAACTAAATAGATTCATGTATCTAAGTTTGGATTACGTGTTTCCAGAAACTTGGTGGAATTCACAGAAATATATATACCATAAAAGCAGAAAAAAATAAAAGTTTGAATTACGTGTTTCCAGAAACCTGGTGGAATTCAAGAAAAATATATATACCATAAAAGTAACAAAAAAGTAATAATGATATAAATTAAATAGTATGAAATAAATAAATAAAAGATAATGAGAAAGTAAAATGCATAATTATATAAATAATGAAAAATTTAGATAGAAATATCCACGACCCCCGAAAATCCGGTATGGGCCCAAGATTGGTGCTAGCGTCGCAACACAGGGCGTTTAAAAGCCGTTCATTGTTTCATACTTCGACATTTCCGCATGGCCATTAAAGTTCTCTCCCGACCCCATAAACCCATTACTTCAAGACCCATAGACCCATACCCTTTGCCCCTCCCTCCCCCGTTAACCCCGCCTTCCAAAAAAAAAAAAAAAAAAAAAAAACAAAAAAAAAAAAAAAAAAAAAAAAAAAAAAAAAAATCGACGGACTCGTTGTTCTCTCTCATGAGGCGTAGGGGGGGGGTAATCGATCCCCCCCCACTTCATTTCACCCTCTTTCTTATCCCATTGCTCTTCATCTTGCCCCCCAACCTCTCCTCATAGCCCACCCGTTGTCACACACACTCCTTCGTCCTCTCATCCTTCAACTCGTTTTCCAAAAAATCTCGAGAATATTCTCATTGTATGAGACACTTCCGTCGGTTATATAGTGGAATAATGCGAAATATAATGAAAAAAATTCAAATTGGATCATTTCGTCTAAAGCAAGGCCGACTACAAATACGTGTGTGTTTGTGTGTGTGTGTGTGTGTGTGTGTGTGTGTGTGTGTGTGTGTGTGTGTGTGTGTGTGTGTGTGTGTGTGTGTGTGTGTGTGTGTGTGTGTGTGCGTGTGTGAGTGTGTGTGTGTGTGTGTGTGTGTGTGCGTGTGTGAGTGTGTGTGTGTGTGTGTGTGTGTGTGTGTGTGTGTGTGTGTGTGTGTGTGTGTGTGTGTGTGTGTGTGTGTGTGTGTGTGTGAGTGTGTGTGTGTGTGTGTGTGTGTGTGTGTGTGTGTGTGTGTGTGTGTGTGTGTGTGTGTGTGTGTGTGCGTGTATGTGTGTGTGTGCGTATATGTGTATGTGTGTGTGTGTGTGCGCGATCAAGCGCTTTCAAGTAGGCCTATGGGGCATGGCAGCTTCATTAAGTTAATGCCTCCCCATTACTTCTGTTAATGGCTGTCTAAATATTGATTCTGAATCACAAAATATGTCGAATTCACACAAGCGTGGCACAGATTAATCTAATAAGATTTCTAGCCAATCAGAGGATGTTTGGAGTGAAACACACTACAATAGAATAATTCTAGAAAACTCTAAAGTTTACAAATGATTTATAAGAACATCCTCCATTGGTTTTACTTTAGATCACCTTGTTTTGGCTGTTCCAATACCCAGGGCAGAGTTTGCAACTAGGTACTTGTTGCGAGATCTTTACTAGTTCTAGTAATAGTAGTGGTAATTGCAGTAGTAGTAGTTACTAAAAGATTGTGTGGTTGTAATAGAAATGGTTGTGGTGTTGGTTGTGGTAGTAGTAGTAGTAGTAGTAGTAGTAGTAGTAGTAGTAGTTATGGTTGTAGTTGTGGTGATGACTGCGATACAAGTGATGTAGTCGCAGTGGATGCGGTTGTAAGTAGTGACTGTTGTAGTGGTAGTAGTAGTGATCGTGCTGGATGTAGTAGTAGTAGCATTAGCAGTAGTTGTAGTGGTTGTAGTTGTAGCGGTGTCAATTGTGATTGTAGTAGTAGTACTAGCAGCAGCGGTAGTAGTAGCAGTGGTAGTTGTAGCAGAGTCAACGAAAGTGGATGTAGTACAATGATTGTGGTGATAAAAGCGTTAATAGTAGTTGTAGTAGTAGTAGTAGTAATAGTAGTAGTAGTAGTAGTAGTAGTAGTAGTAGTAGTAGCTAGTAGCAGCAGCAGCAGCCGTATAAGTAGCAGCAGCAATAGTAGTAACAGCAGTAGTAGTAGTGGTAATAGTAGTAGCAGCAGCAGTAGTAGTAGTAGTACTAGTAGTAGTGGTAGCAGCAGCAGCAGCAGTAGTAGTAGTAGTAGTAGTAGTAGTAGTAGTAGTAGTAGTAGTAGTAGTAGTAGTAGTAGTAGTAGTAGTAGTAGTAGCAGCAGTAGTAGTAGAAGTAGCAGCTTCAGTAGCCGTAGTAGTAATAGTAGCAGCAGCAGTAATTGTAGTAGTAGAAGCAACAGTAGTAGCGGCAGCAGTAGTAGTAGTAGCAGTAGCAATAGCATCAGCAGTTGTAACAGCAGCAGGATTAGCAGTAGTAGTAGTAGCAGCAGCAGCAGCAACAGTAGTAGTAGTAGTAGTAGTAGTAGTAGTAGTAGTAGTAGAATCGATTGTGTCCCATTGTAAATAACGTCCGGCTATTTGAGCCTCCGACTCTCTCGTTGTTGACACAATCGATACTTATCGATTAGTCTCGCCAGTGTCACCGCGACCGCTGCCACCAGCGCCGCGCGGCCATTACCGACAGCGGCTTTGTTGTTGTTGCTGCTTTTGTTAGACGGAATTGTTTGTTGTGTTGCTTGTGTTTGCACTTGTTGTAGTACTAATTAGTCTTGCAGCCAATTGATTGAGGAACGTAGTATTTGTAGTGGTGCAGTAGTGGTGATAATAATCCAGCATTATTGTTCATTTAGGAGGAGGAGGAGGAGGAGGAGGAAGGGGAAGAAGAGGAGGGAAAGGATATTGTGATTTTTTTTATTTTATCTAAATTCCCTTCACAGGAAAATAAAGCCCCTCGGCGTGAACCAGAATGAAATCTTTTAAGTGCAGCACGTGCGCAGGTGGATTGTTCGAAAAAGCATTCACACACACACACACACACACACACACACACACACACACACACACACACACACACACACACACACACACACACACACACACACACACACAATTCGTGGCGCAGTGGCTAGAGTTCCCGGCTGCCACTACGGAGGTCCGGGTTCAATTCCCGCCCAGGGCTAAAGTAATTTCAGAATCGCTGCGCTGCGAGTCGTTACCCTAACTCTCGTAGTCGGGGCGTTGGGTGTGTGTGTACGTGTAAGGTCACAGCATTACTCATAGATCGGTCATATATGAGCTGTGAGCTCTCTTCCGGGAGGGTAATAGCTGTCGATCACGAGTCCAACACGTGATCCAAGACCATGGTGAATCACACAAACACACACATCCATATACAATAAATAAATAAATAAATAAATAAATAAATAAATAAATAAATAAATAAATAAATAAATAAAAATAAATATAAATAAACACATCTATATAGACTGGAGTTGCTCTTCCCCGTTTCCCGCTAAACAAAATCTTCTGATGTTAGCCAGAATAAAATCACAGAAGTTCAACGATAAGGAGATGGTGTGCGGGAGAGGAGTCGCAATACAAGACCTTATGACGTATATATGACGTTTCTGTGACGTCACTAACGTGGATCCTGCTGGACGACCTCTGAACAGGGTAGCTAAGATACCTCGGCAAAATGATCGCTGTGGCGTGTTGGTTTCAGCCTCACTTCACATTACGTAGAGGGATGCATGCTCATGAAGCCCGGCCACATAAGGCAAAGGTGGAGGCTTCGGTCGCAGCTAGGCGCCTCCAAGTGTAAGCCTGTGACCACATCAAATAAACACATATACAACTTAGGTCGTGTCCCTTACGTGATATCAGACAAAACTTCGCATACTTCAGAAGTGGTAATTAGGTGACTTGGTTTATTAATAAGCAAATCGGGTAGAATACGTTAACACTTAGAAGGAACTTTGTATAATTAGGGAAAATGTAGTGTGAGATGGTTTGTATGAAATGAAGGCGTTATGACGTCATGACGCTCTGTCATTGTGCACCATTGGCTGAAGAAGGTTTCATCCTACTCAGTAACGCTTTGCACGCACGCACGCACACACACACACACACACACACACACACACACACACACACACACACACACACACACACACACACACACACACACACAACGCAGTGATAGCCTTCGCGGCCGCCACTACGGCGGTCCGGGTTCGAATCCCGCTCAGGGCTGAAATAATTCCAGTATCGCTGCGCTGCGAGTCGTTACTCCAACTATCGTGTGTGTAAGGTCACAGCATTACCCATAGATTGGTCATACATGAGCTCTGAGCTCTCATCCGGGAGGGTAGTAGCCGTCGATCACGAGTCCAACACGTGATCCAAGATCAGGGTGAATCACACACATACACACACACACACACACACACACACACACACACAGAGAGAGAGAGAGAGAGAGAGAGAGAGAGAGAGAGGAGAGAGAGGAGAGAGAGAGAGAGACATGGAGACACATGGTGCGCGGCAGGTTCAAGCGCGCTGAAGTGAACGGCGAACGTAACGTAACGGAACGGATTGGGGAGAAAGGGAAAGTCTAGGAAGGGGAGTTGAAGGGAGGGGAGACGACGAGGGGAGGCGAGAGGGGGGAGAGAGGAAAGGGGGTAGGAGAGCGTGGGATTGTAAGGGCCGAGGAGACCAGAGGTATCTATTAAAACTGCAGGTGGGAGGAGGGAGGTGGTGGGAGGAAGATAAACGGCGTGTTGGGGGTGTAGTGGAGGAGGAGGAGGAGGAGGAGGAGGGGGGAAAAGGGTTTGGTGAGAGGCGTAGTTTGAGATGAGATGGAAAGGATGGGGGGAGGGAGGTGGCAGAGGGGAAAGAGAGAGTAGTGGAGGAGGTGGAAGGGGCAGTAGGAGAAGGAGGAGGAGGAGGAGGAGAGGGAAAGTGGGAACGCGGTGAGGAGGGAGGGTGATGAGGGGGAAGCGGGGGAGGAGGGGGTCCGTGGTCGGTGGAAGGGACGGAGGCTGTGATCAGCACAAGGTGTTTCACTATACGATGGGAAGGGATTAGGGAAAGGGAAGGGAATTGGCATAGAGAGGGACAGTTATGGGCAGTAAAAAGAGATATAAACGTGTTGAATGAATATAAACATCATGATCTCATTGAATTTGTTAGACGCGGAGGTATGGGTTAAGACAACAGATGTGGTTTGTGTGGGGAGGTGGGAGGCCGCTACTTGTTACCTAATTAATTCATTTATTGAATTATATGTATATACATACATATCTAGGTAAATTCCACTGCTGTGGTTAGGTAGATAATTGTAAAACAGATTTGTAAAATGATATTGTTGTACAGAAAGTAATTGAATCTAACGGTATCAAAACACGCTCATTCACTTTCTGTCTTGACGCTATACCTGCTTGCTAGCCACAGTTTCCAGTCCCCCACTACCTTCACCTCTCCTTGTTACTGTGAAAACCATCTGTCGGCAGTTGATGCTCCTTGGCAAGAAAGACAGAACACCTGAACATCTATATAAAGCACTTAAACAGTAGTGTGTTTCTAATTAAGGAAGTGAACAATGAAATCGCCAAAATGTCTGATATTCATTTGTAGTGAAGAGTATCCAATAAGCATCGTACCCCCCACCCCCACCCACCCCTCCCGCTGAAATAAAACGGAAAATGCCTTCTCGGGTCTGCGACGGTTAGCAGTCTGGGTTGAAGTGTACAGCTATCATTCCCTTGGTGTATCATGGATCGAATGTCATCCTCTCTTTCCAGTCGTGCTTTGTCATCGTAATCCACCCGAATTTACAACATCTCATTTTACTCCAGGACAACTACCTTGTCTTCCTTGTGATGCGTGTGCTTTCTTTCCATTGCCCCTTCGCGTGCACAACACGTCGTACATGTGGCAACGTAGGGTTTGTGTTCATGAAGCAGATGCCAGTTTATGTTTTTAATTTCATTTGACCACGTGTGTGTAGTAATCATGATTTACTTATATTGTGATTCAGGAGAGTTTTAATACATATTTTGTTTATTTTGGAGGAGTTGTTATATTTGTTATGGTTTTAGAAGGGAAATTAAAATAAAAAGTAGATATTTTTATGGCGGTATCTGGCAGCACTGGTAACCCACCCTCCCATCTCCGCGACCCTTCACAACTGAAGACTGCGTTTGCCGCGAGACTCAACGGGAGAAGCAAGGCGACTTTGTGTAGTCAAAGGTTTTGTTAGTGAATTGCGTTAAATTAACTGGAACGGTGTGATTTTTGCATGAATTCTTAAAGAAGACTTCAAGTAAGTGCCTGTGATCGAAAATGAAAATCGAAATGTGTGTGTAGCCCTTGTAAAGTGGATTTTTTGTGTCTTGTGGTGTGCGCGTTGCTATCCCCCCCTTGCTATAGAACGTTGCCACGAAAACAAGGCGTTTCCATTGCCAGATTCCCTGTTGGAAATCTGTTTTGTTTCCTTTACTAAGTTTAACCCACACTGGTGACATCATCCACGGGATTTTCGTGTTGTCTGACAACGCGGGAACCAAATCCTCTAGTCTGATCCTTTGTGACATGATATACCAGGTGAGTTCTTGTTTTCAGGTGATGTTGGCACGCTTGACCTCAGTGTTGTCATGAACAGTTTATGTCGTTTGTGTAAGTGGCAGCATGTTGGGTATTGTCCACGAATATCTTGACCATTTAACACGAAATTAGAATACGTTAGAAGAAAATACCTCTTGTTTATACAGGAAAACCTCTGTATCACAATGAGGCAGGTGTATGCACAGAAATCAATTATCGTGCACAGCTATGACAAGACGGTACTCCTCCGCGGTTGAACAAATCCTCGTTCATTGTGGTAGCGAACACGTAATTTGAACATTGTTCCCTGTTCCCATGACAACGGGCTAACAGAAGAGTTTGAAAAAAAGCTGAACCGACGACGTTGGCAACAAGGTCCTGTAGTTCGCTGACGCAGTAGATTTTGCTTCGATGTACAAAATTCTTCGCTCGGCGTTGGTACACGTTACAATATCCTTCCCATCGCGCGAAATAGTTTGAAATTGGGTAATTAAGTTAAACACAAAGTTAAGGAGGCAATATACATGAATCAGCCATCCCTCATAATGATGTACCTTAAAGTATTTATACTTTTTAATGTTAAATGATAGTCTGAAGCGTATTATTGATACGCAAACTATCGGCTATCTCCGCCCGCACTGTACTCGTATAGATTAATTCATAGGCGACGCCAAGTACCTTGTAGCTATGGGTGGGGGTGGGGGAGGGGGAGGGACGGGTCGTGTCAACGGGGCGTGACCATTGGCGAAGTATAATATAGTTCGCATTTTGTCGCAATAAGCAGTCACTCTTTACCATATAATCATCGCTTGTTTGCATGTATAATCTCGTCGTAAAGAGTGGTTCTCACCCAGATTAGCTAAATAGAACCTTCAAACCAATATTCACTGAAGGGGTAAAATAGTAATAATAATAATAATAATAATAATAATAATAATAATAATAAACATCAAATACAAACAAATACATGCCACAGTGACGATTTAATCAAATTCCGGCCACGACGAACAGACATTACTTTGTGTCGGACGCGGCGTGGGTGTGTCAGCCGCAGCGTGTCGTGTGAAAACAGACGCGGCTCTGTGTCGGACGACGCGAAGGTGGGCGTTGGGCGTGCTTCTAGGCTGGCGTACGTTTGCGGCTACTGCGAAGTAAAACGATGGCAGGAGGTCGTGGACACGCCACCATATGGTTTGCGAGGTAGTAAACCTCAGACATCTCTCTCTCTCTCTCTCTCTCTCTCTTTCTCTCTCTTTCTCTTTCAGTGTCTCCTTTCCTCTCAATCCTCTCTATCTCTCTCCCCGTCTCTCTCTTCTCTCTCCCATCTTTCCTCTCTCTCTCTTTCTCTCTCTCTCTCCCTCTCTCTCTTTCAGTGTCTCTTTTCCTCTCAATCCTCTCTATCTCTCTCCCCGTCTCTCTCTTCTTTCTCCCATCTTTCCTCTCTCTCTCTCTCTCTCTCATCTTTCTTCTCTCTCATCTTTCTCTCATCTTTCCTTTCTCTCTCTCTCTCTCTCCTCTTACTCTCTCCTCTCTCTTCTCTCTCTCCCTCCTCTCTCCTCTACTCTCTCTCTCCTCTCTCCCTCTCTCTCCCTCTCATCTCCCTGTCTCTCTCTCTCTGTCAGTCTCTCATCTTTCCTCTCTCATCTTCCCCCCCTCTCTCTCTCTCTCTCTCTCTCTCTCTCTCTCTCTCTCTCTCTCTCTCTCTCTCTCCTCTCAATCTCTCCTCTCAATCTCTCCCCTCTCAATCTCTCTCTCTCTCTCTCTCTCTCTCTCTCTCTCTCTCTCTAATGTAGCTAAGTCGTCGACTTATTACCCCCTTCCTTACCGCACGACTGCGCTGCAAGATCCTGGCTATTGCTGATTGCTTTCCTCACAAGGAGAGCAACTCATCCTGGTTGAATGAACCACTTGAAGTATTATTGTAGGAGGAAGGGTAGCCACGTCCCTAGTGGCGAGGATGCTGAGGGAACAGGAGGTTGTGGTGTGGCACTGCGCTGGTGATGTTTCGGCTTCAAAGAGAAGCAAAATGTTTCTGTGATGATTCCATGGCTAAGTCAGAATTTACTTCAGGATACACAATACATACCTCCCTCACAAAATGATAATAATAATAATAATGATAAAAATAATAGTAATAATAATGATAAAAGACTAAATAGATAAATAAAAGTAGATTTATAAATCAACAATAGAATAGACGGTAAGTACAGGAATATCGTGTTCTCTTTTCAGCTGACAAAAGCTTACTAATGAGGTGACACATCCTCAGGTGATCCAGAATACATTTTCGATTTTATTCAGTTCACGAGAACACCAAGGAAGTCGTGATAGAAATACAAACTCCATCATGGTGATGAAATCTCTGTTTTGGCGCCGCGCGCGAGTTTGTCAATGATGAGTTAACAGTGGAGTGCCTCAAGCGTCAGTCATATCGCCTCAGTGGCGGAGAACTGATCACCTCGGCGAAATCTACGGCATCGTGGCGCTCTACCAAGTTGTAATTGGATCGTGGGTGCCAACGACCCACCCCCCTTACTCCCCCCACCTACCCCGAGATATGAAATGCTGGTCACATGAAGAATTGTCACCCCAGAACTCCCACATGAATAATCGTCACCCCATAAGATCCCACCTGAAGAATTGTCACCCCCAGTACGCCGTGTATCAACAGTGGAATAAATATTAGGTTAGGTTGAATGAGGGTTATGCTTATTGTCATCAACTTGAGAGCCGAAGAATCGTAAACCCAGGATGGCCCACATGAAGAATTGTCACCCTGTCGAAGTCTGGGCTGATGAATCTTAATGTGATACTTTGATGCCACATGAATTATGGGTTTTGTTCTATGTGCCACTCGCCGTGTGGCATGTTCAGCTTCATTCTCCGCTCGGCACCACGTGACCCAGGATCGTATCAGAGTCGGTGGCTTCAGCCGCAGCAAGGATGTTCTTGATCATTCTGAAAGGGATTTTTCGTTTCGTTCGATATTTTGGTTCGTTGTAAAGTTTGAGGGAGAAGCCTTTTTTATCTTGGTCCTTCAGATATCTGGCTACACACGCCCCCACACACACACACACACACACACACACACACACACACACACACACACACACACACTCCATGTGAACTTATAGTGTATATACTCTAAGTCCTATATTTTTAATCAGCTTTTGCAATGTATTATTGTCAGTGTACTATTGCAATTGAAATAAACCTATTATTATTATTATTATTATTATTATTATTATTACACACACACACATACATACATACACACACACACGACTCGGTGGTACGGTTGGTAGAGTCTCGGATTGTCACTACGGCGGTCCGGTTTCGAATCCTGCCCAGGGCTGAAATAATTTCAGTATCGCTGCGCTTTGAGTCGTTACTCCAACTCTCGTGGGCAGGGAGTTGGGTGTGTGTGTGTGTGTGTGTGTGTGTGTGTGTGTGTGTGTAAGGTCACAGCATTACCCATAGATCGGTCATATGAGATCTGAGCTCTCTTCCGGGAGGGAAATAGCTGTCAATCACGAGTCCAACACGGGATCCAAAGACCAAGGTGAATCACACACACACGCACACATATCGTTTCACATAGATCGGGCCATGTATTAACTTCGAGGTATCCGGAAGGGTAGTAGCTGTCTGTCAACTAGTCCAGCCCGTGATTCAAGACCGTGATGAATCTCTTACACACACATACAGTCACACACACACACACACACACACACACACACACACACACACACACACACACACACACACACACACACACACACAACCTGGTGGGTTTCAACTTAGCGTGTTCTCCTTTGTTCGGTAATTGATGTCTATTGACGCTGTCATGCAGGATGATCATGCTCCCCATCCCCTTTTTTTTCTCTCTCTCTCTCCTCACGTATTGTGGTGTCAGCTTTGGTTTCTTAAGTCTTTGTAATGATAGTCTGTGCAGACGAAGAACTGATCCCGTCGCGTCAGAATTCGCCTGACATTTATGCTTTTTTATTTTCGTTATAGTTTTTATTTTATTTTCGTCCGCTCTCTCTCTCTCTCTCTCTCTCTCTCTCTCTCTCTCTATCTCGCTCTTTTTTTTTTCTCTCTTTCACTCTTATGTCTTGGCCGTTGCATGCAAGGATCCCTGCAATATGCAATACCAATTTAAGCAAAATTTTATCAACAAAATAAACATTTGCATTTTCCACTCATTCTCCTTATAGCATAAGTCATGCATCAGTTTTGAAAATTGTGTTAATATGTATATATATGCACTAAAAACCCACTATTATTTGGATTTAAGAAATAGTGGGTTTTTAGTGCAATTACTAATGTGTAACGACATTACTGGACAATGTATATATATATATATATATATATATATATATATATATATATATATATATATAGACACACACACACACACACACACACACACACACACACACACACACACACACACACACACACACACACACACACACACACAATATGGAGATGAGGCAAATGAAACGTTAAGGATAAGTTAAGGATTTTTATTCAGTACCAGAGCCTTCTTTAGTGGACTGATGACGGAAGACGAAATCAAACCAGTCGACCACTTTCATTCATTGGGATCGCCCCTTCCGTTGTGACCTGGCGGCGATCTTGCAGCCGATTGGCAAGTGTAGGATCAAGGGAGCGAGTCGAGGTCGAGCAAGGTCGTCAGGTTTGACGGGAGGGACGATCCCAGTGGCTGAAAGTGGTCGACTGGTTTGGTTTCCTGTTCCATCTTCTGCACATTGAAGAAGGACCAAAGGGTCGAAATGTCTAGTACTAAATAAAACTATACTGTAAAAGGGTCGAAATGTCTAGTACTGAATAAAACTTTACTGTAGTCTTAACGTTGCATTTGCCACCTCACCTTGTGTTTTGTTAATATTCAAACACACACACACACACACGCGCGCGCGCGCGCGAAAAAATATATATGTGTGTGTATGTGCGTGTGTGCAATGACAATGAAACACAGCCTAACATCTTACCACCAATTTTCAAATTGCAATTTGAAACTGAAACACGTATGCAATAATAACTGAAAACAAAAATGTATGTAATTTAATCGAAATTGTTAGAATCTTTCAATTGACTCGCAATAGAGAGTACCCTGAGAGAGAGAGAGAGACTCTAACGGATTGAATATTTTGTTTATGAAGAAAGTCTCTGTTCTTTTGACTGTAAGAAAGTGTGGCATCCAATCAGGGCAAAACACTGAAGGAAAATAAAAAAAATTATATTGCTGTCCATACTCGTAAATTTCTTATCGTGAAAAGCAGACATAGTTGCATGGTCGCACGCACACACACACACACACACACACACACACACACACACACACACACACACACACACACACACACACACACACACCATAGTCATGTGTAGCATTAATTAGGGGTTTATCTGTTCTAGAAATCCTACTGGTAGTTAGAACGTTTGTTATTGAACAAGCCACAGATCACGTTATTTAGAATTTTCTTAGAAGCTGTTTGAATCCCGAATGAGTGAAAAGTGTCGACGGTACTTGCTGTGGGCTGCTATTACTTTACCATGAATATACACAAAGATCATACCAAGACAGGTTCAATTGTTCTTTTGTTCTGGCTGCTGTTACGTGAGAATTATCAGCTGAGATGTAGCTATCCTAACCCTAAGGGCAAACTGAGACGCAGGTGACACAGGCGAGGCAGCACAGAGGAAAAGGCGACTTCCTGTTGCTGAATTGAAGTACAGTTTGAACTTCCTTCTCATTTGAAATGCTTGTAGTTGTACTACCTCAGTATTTCAAGTGAGAGAGAAATTCAAAATGTACTTCAGTTCAGTAACATGAAGTCTGCCTGCGTCGCCTGTGCTGCGTCCCCTGTGTCGCCTGCGTCGCCTGTGCTGCGTCCCCTGTGTCGCCTGCGTCTCCGTTAATGTGGTAATTACTTCCTATTCCGTGGGTTCCCTTCCCATTGTCTCACGTACCCCATACTCTTATGTATTGCTGTTCTTTAGCCTGAAGATCACTTCTCATCACTAAATTAAATCACTAAATATTCAGTAACTCCCACAAGTTTTTGGTCTGGAACCCCTCCCCCTCCCATTTATTTGGGAGGGGTGGGGGAGTTCCATATACTCCCAGGCCACCGTCACCCTAATCCACAAGTTGATGAACATAAAATATTCATGCGGGCAGCAAAGATGGCGGCCTTGGATGGTAATCAACAGGTGTGGGGAGTTCAGCCGACTAAAAAAAAAAAAAAAAATGGTTTTCCAGATTTAAAAAAAATATGTATATAATGATAATAATAAATATATTTTTGGTGTACATAGATCCTTCTTTAAGTTCTACGCAAAGGAAACAAGTAAACACACTGAAGCAACAGTTGTTTTTTGAAGGGAAAGGAAAACATGGTTCGAGATTTACTAAGCTGATGGAATGCAATATTTGTAGGCTCGAGTCCTTTTCCTCCTTTGATGTTTTGATTGAAAATCGAGTTTGGGTCCAGAAGCCACTCGTGTCCTACGCCTTCCTGGATAGGCCTTCGGGTCTTCACTGTCTCTTTAGATCTGTTCATACTAGCGGTTTTGAACCGCTGCGGTTCATTTACAGTGTAAGTAAGTAGATGTGTTCACACACAACCGCGCAGTTTTTCCTTGACCATGAGGTACTGCCGCGGTTTTGGCGCGGTTTAAACCGCTTGTGTGAACAGGGCCTCAGCCATCGGAAGGAAATCTTTTGACTCGATCCGTTCCATACCGAGGGATGGAGGGGGGGAGGGGAAGAGTTTTTTTTTTTTTTTTTTTTTTTTTTTTTTTTTTTTTTATGGGAGGAGAGGTCACTGATATTGGTCAAATGGTCTGCCGATAGTGGGTCTAGAAGGAAAAGTTCCACACATTAATGAAGTGTGTAAGGATACCCGTGTAAAATAGCCATCGACGTAGATATGGTAATCGTTTGGGCCTTATTTTATTCTATTCTATTTATGTATTATTTTTATTTATTATTATCATTATTATTATTATTGTTATTATTATTATTTTCTTATTCTGCATCAAACCTCATTGTTGACTGAAAAGTCTTTCGTTCGTGCATGCGCGCGCGCGTGACACTCAGTCGCTCAGTCTATTTTGAGTCCATTGCTGTACAAAGGCCTCTCAAACCAGTCCATGACTAACACGATTGTGCCAACCTCCGCCACGTCACTCCTGCAAACTTCCTTATCATGTCTGTCCACCTGTGTGTGTGTGTGTGTGTGTGTGTGTGTGTGTGTGTGTGTGTGTGTGCGCGTGTCACTTTAATCATCGTTCCTCGTCTCAAGGTCAGGAGTTGACCTTTGCTCGACAGACAAACACTTCCAGGGAGGATAATACAGATTCACGTGACGTTAACCGGAATGATCCATTTAAAGGATGTTATTGTATTTGCGGCGCAATGGAGGGTGTGAATATCATCACGTCATCTCCCCTCTTCCCCTTCCTCTTTCTCCCTTCCTCTCCCTCCCTCTCTCTTTCCCTTCCTTTCCCCCCCCTTCATCTTTCTCCTTTTCCTTCCCTCTCCCTCTTTTTCCCTCTTTCTCCTTCTCTCTTCCTCTCTCTCCATTTTTCTCTCTTCCTCTCTCTTTCCCGTCCTCTCCCTTCCTCTCTCTTTCCCTCCCTCTCCCCCTCTCCTTCTTTCTCCTTTTCCTTCCCTCTCCCTCTTTCTCCCTCTCCCTCTTTCCCCCTCCCTCTCCCTCTTTCTCCCTCCCTCTCCCTCTTTCTCCCTCCCTCTCTCCCTCCCTCTCTCCCTCCCTCTCCCACTCTTCTTCCCTCTCCCACTCTTCTTCCCTCTCCCTCTTTCTCCCTTCCTCTCTCTCTTACCCCTCTTTCTGCCTTCCTCTTTCTCCTTTCCTCTCCCTCTTTCTCTCTCTCCCTCTTTCTCCCGTCCTTTCCCTCTTCCCCTTCTTTCTGCCTTCCTCTTTCTCCCTTCCTCTCCCTCTATCTCCTACCACTCCCTCTTTCCTTTCCTATCCTCATCCCTCTCTCCCTCTCCCACTCTTCTTCCCTCTCCCTCTTTCTCCCTTCCTCTCTCCTTTTCCCCTCTTTCTGCCCTCCTAATTCTCCTTTCCTCTCCCTCTTTCTCTTTCTCCCTCTTTCTCCCTTCCTCTCCCTCTTTCTCCTACCACTCCCTCTTTCCTTTCCTCTCCTCATCCCTCTCTCCCTCTCTCCCTCTCCCTCTCTCCCTTTCCCATGGAAACGGTAGCGATAGTCTGTCAGCACCAATATTGTCGGTCGCATATTGCGGCAATATTTGATGTTCATAATAGGAAATCGATCATCCCCCCCACCTTTAACCCCCCCTCCCCCCTTCCTCCGCAGCTCAATGGCGTGCCTGCAGGCAGGGGTGACCCCCCATCCCCCACCCCCCGACCGCAGTCGTGGATTTGCAAAGATGAACGCAGACGGTCAATATTTGTCGGTAATATTCAAGCACATATTGGTATGATCGTCGGAAATAGTTAAGGGTTTGTGTTATGATGGATGGGGAGTGTTTTCCTGTTGGCAAAGGGGTTGTTGTTGTGATGGAGTATATTTGACCAGCGTTTCTGTCCATGTGGATCATCTCATGCAGTGTCGGGGGGAAGGGTAAGCGTGTTGTCAGTAGAATTGTCTTTTGGTTGATCTCTTCGTGAGTAATATAGGTCCAGTGATATTAGATGCCATTGTCGTTAAGATCCATTGAATAGGTTCATTTTTACGTAGGGTGATGTGTCACGTGACCAGTAGAGCCAGGCTCGTTCGTTAAGGTGACGATATAGTGCCATGTGGCACACGTGGATTGGCAGCGATTGGGCCTCGTTCTTGGCTCATGTGACGTGATTTCCAGGTCGAGACTTTGAATGAGAAGGAGCTCCACATCACATGTTACGGCGAAGGGACCAGATCGCATGCTTGGCAGATGGCAAGCAACAGTACCAGGTATTATGCACAGCTATCGTATCATCTACCCGACCTAAGCAAATTAATAGGTAGTTTCATCGCTTTTTTTTAGGGCGGAGGGGAAACGGAAACACGAGAAAAGCTTTGAGTTTTATTACCGACGTTTCGACACTGGTCTTTTTCACCAAGGTACTACATCTAGAGGATATATACACAGTTTATATAAAAGAAAAAGAAGGAGGAGCTAACAACACACGTAGAATATATATAAAATTTGTATCTATCTTCTAGATATAATACCTTGAAAAAAGCTCTTCTCGTGTTTCCGTTTCCTCTCTGTCCTCAAATTTGTCACGATGAATAATCATCATCGAGCTTTATACCAGAGCCGTTCTGGCAGTTGTGAAGTGAACGTACTACGTTCCTGGCTCTCTGACATGAAAGAATGAACAACATACAAAGGAGTAGGTGGTTATGATCGTATCATTTCCTTGTGCTTGGCCTTGGAACAGTGATATTAAACGGGCACTGAAATACAGTGCCGGCACTGTACGGGTCTGACGAAGAAATAGTGTCACTATCATAGCACTACTTCGATTTAGTAGACCTCAGCTTTGTCACTTCCTCATTGTAATAATAGTACCTCAAGCTTTTGTCTCGTAAAGTGACGGCGTCATTTATCGGGCTTCTTTTGTTAGTTTCAGTGCTACAATCGTGGACGTGGCAACAGTGAAAGTGCCGTTTGCCACAAGTGACAACGCTGCACAGAAAGCTTTAAGTCATTCTTTGATTTAGATCACTCTAATGACCGTTCATTACAACCTCGTATTGATTTTTGTTGACCAATCACTCGCTTCTTCGTGTAGAGTTTGGTGACGTAGGCAAGGAAGGGAGGGAGGGAGGGAAGGTCTGGTCGCACAAGCAAACACACACACAGACACACACACACACACACACACACACACACACACACACACACACACACACACACACGCTACGTTGTGTATACATGCTCTCGCAGTTGATGTAGTGAAATACTGTTTTTTCAATTGGAAAGGTGATATATACTATAGTGTATGTATGTTCGTGTTCATCGTTGATGGTATTGGGTTTGTCCTGACGAAAGGTTAATGTACGTCTCTCTCTCTCTCTCTCTCTCTCTCTCTCTCTCTCTCTCTCTCTCTCTCTCGTTCTTTTTCATTATGCATCGATGTATGACTTAAAACTGTTTAACTAAATAATAGATCCATATGCAGATATGCCTATCTGTCATCTTTAGAGCTATCAAGAGAAACACCAAACGTGAGGACTGAGCCTTTATTAGTACGTTTTTCGCTTGTTACATCTACTAGATAAAACTGTGACGAGCGAAAAGTCGTACAATATTCCGTCTTCACAAAGCGTTTG
The DNA here is from genome assembly GCF_046742065.1 of Oratosquilla oratoria. Taxonomy (NCBI): domain Eukaryota; kingdom Metazoa; phylum Arthropoda; class Malacostraca; order Stomatopoda; family Squillidae; genus Oratosquilla; species Oratosquilla oratoria. Next base: position 65,108,094 of record NC_134792.1, read on the forward strand.
CTTTTATAGAATCGTCGGCATCTGCTAATTACATACATCTATAGCTCTACCCTTGGTCGTATATATTTGGGTTAACCCTTGTGTAAATGATGAATATAAGAAGATTCTTTGGCGTTGAAAGGAATGAAGCATGATGGTGCCTAGGTGGGGAAAGGGTTGTGGAAGGCGCAGACTGCTTGGCACCCGCGTCCAAGGTGGCACTGGTGCCAAACTCGCGGCACTGACGCGAACAACCACTACTCCATGTTATAATGATAATGATCGATTATTTTATTTATCTATCGATTACGATGCTTTTAGAACTATTTTTTTAATCAGAAACTACTTGATTTAGGATAGGTGTTCTTCCAACTCGATAAATTTAACTGGCGCAAGTTAGAGTAGATGTATAGGGCAGTAGCTTACTTCCGAATACCTATGGTTGGTGGACGCATGTGATATTCATCGGAAACTTTTTGAACACTTTGACTGTGTTCATTTGTTACACTGAACACGCGATTACGTCGCATTTCGTATTGGCGTGGTAGCATGCGTGAGGTGGAGGTGGATGGGTGGGAGAGGGTTATTGGGGGTTGGGTGGGGCCAGGCAGGTTGGCTGGGAGTAAGAGGGGTGTCGATAGCGTGTGGCACCGCTGCATTCTCGTGCATATAGGAGTGGCATAGTGTCACACAAGTCCCCTCCCATTGCCGATCTGGGAGGGGGAGGGTGGTGAGTGGGAGGGGAGGGTGGGGAGTGGGAGGGGAGGGTGGGGAGTGGGAGGGGAGGGTGGGGAGTGGGAGGGGAGGGTGAGGAGTGGGAGGGGAGGGTGGGGAGTGCGAGGGGAGTGCGAGGAGTGAGAAGGGAGGGTGGGGAGTGAGAGGGGAGGGTGGGTAGTGGGAGTGGAAGGGTGGGGAGTGAAAGGGGAGTGTTGGGAGTGGGAAGGGAGGGTGGGGAGTGAGAGGGGAGGGTGAGTTGAGGGGGAGGGGAGGGAGTGAGAGGGAAGGGTGGGGAGTGGGAGTGGAGGGTGAGGAGTTGGAGGGGGAGGGGAGGAGTGAGAGGGGAGGGTGGAGAGTGAGAGGGGAGGGTGGGGAGTGAGAAGGGAGGGTGGGGTGGGGAGTGGGACGCGAGGGTGGGGAGTGAGAGGGGAAGGGTGGGGAGTGAGAGGGGGAAGGGTGGGGAGTGAGAGGGGAGGGTGGGTTGAGGGTGAGGGTGGGGAGTGAGAGGGAAGGGTGGGGAGTGGGAGGGGAGGGTAAGGAATGGGAGAGGGAGGGTGAGGAGTGGGAGGGGAGGGTGGGGAGTGGGAGGGGGAGGGTGTGGAGTGAGAGGGAGGGCGGGGGTGTTGATGGAGGAAGCAGTGAGGATGGATATGACGAGAGTGGAGTACGGAGGAGTGGGAGTGAGGAGTGCCAATTTCTCGTCGACAGACACCAACCCCGCGACAGTGCAACTGTTTCGTGCGTCTCTGGTTCGATCCCGTCACGGACAAACACGTGTTCCAAAGTTCGACGACACAATTTGTGGTGACTTTGCTTCCAAGTCTCGCATAATTGCATTACTTTGTTGCAAATTTATTAATATTTTTTATATTACAAAGGTAAAACCCAATGAGTGGGTTAGGGCGTCGTTACTTGCGGCGAAGGTCGAGGGGGTGGCGGTTCGAACCCTGCCACCGGCGAAGTTGAACCAAGGGCATGGTTCATTAAATTCCACGCTACAAAGTCCTCTGTGAGGGGCACCGTCCTAGCCTTCCGATAGGGGGGAGTTTGTGACGTTTTACCATATCATTAGCAAGTAGAGATTCAACAAGTGTATGTGAACTTGATAATTTGATTGTGCTGTTAACAAAAATATAAATAAAAAAAACATAAAGATCTCCACCTTTGGGTTTTCCTATAATGGTTCCCAGTCAATGAACAGAAAGCTTATTCCATTGCAATAATGATAATAATAATAATAATAATAATAATAATAATAATAGAAAAATAAAATAAAATTGTAGACGTCACACTAACGATTGATTTTTATCATTGTTTTGTTTATTTATATATTTATCTTTTTATGTATATGTATATCTTTATTTTTCCTTTTAGTCCTGTCCATTATTTAATTTTATTTATCAAACTTGTTTAATTCTTTGTTTAATTTGACTGTTGGACTTCCACTGTTTATTTGATTTTGATTTTTCATTTCATGTGTCCATTACCTCAATTTATTTACTGACTTGTTTATTTGTTTGTTTAATTTGAATGTTGGACTTAAATTGTTGACAAACCCCGGGCACCGGAAATTGGGAACGAGAGTTGGTGGCGCGGTTGATTTGTGCGAGTGGTCGTCCAGTCCCGCCCAGCCCCTGTTCACACCAGCGGTTTGAACCGCGCGGAATCCGCGGCGGTACCGCATAGTCAATATAAAAATGCGCGGTTGTGTGTGAAAGCCTTCATTGACTTGCATTGTAATTGAACCGCTAGAGTGAACAGGGAGGTAATGATGGCTTACGCCAGGAGTCGCCGAGTTGCTGCGCCTCGAAGTCACCTTTGCCCTATTAACCGTCACTGCAATTGGGAATCGAAGAGGAGTGCGGGACTCGAACCCAGAACTAAGCGAAAGCGAGACCAGCACGCCTCCGATGACGCCGCCAGAAGCTTATCCTTATCGACTTCCCTTTGGAGGAGGAGGAGGAGTGGGGGGAGGAGGAGTTCCCGTGGTTGATTAGAATAGACTGGCAGGAACCAGAATAAAGTATTTAAAGATACAAGTACAGAGGGTTTAAGTAAATAGGTTAATTGAAATGGTTTAGGTAAATGGGTTGAGATGGTTTAGATATTTTGACCGACCTGGGAGCTGACACCTAGACGTTGGTTGATTGATTGATGGATTGATGGATTGAAACCTTCCGAAGTCGTATGGGATTTCCATCCACAAGCTAAAATAGCGTATCGTCAGCCAGAATAGAAAATACAAAGAGAGCCTGCCAGAAAAGGGTTGAAGCAATTAGATATGAGCTGGTAATCCTCCACGGCCAGGCAGACGAAGGTTGACCTCGTGAGGTCAAGGGTTGACCCAGGACAACCTCGCATTCCTCCTCTGATCCCGGAGTCTTGGCCCCGTCAGCCGGAACGACCGGAGTCGTATTCCCGGTACCAGTGATCAACCGGTTGCCAAGAAACGGTCGCTGAAGATTACCCCCACTTGTTGTTCTTTCTTCTTCCTTCGTTTTCCTCCTTCCTCCTTCTTCTTCCTTCTTTCTTCTTCTTCCTTCGTTTTCCTCCTTCCTCCTTCTTCCTTCTTCTTCCTTCTTTCTTCTTCCTTCTTTCTTCTTCCTTCTTTCTTCTTCCTTCTTCTTTTTCCTTCTTCCTTCTTCTTTTTCCTTCTTCCTGTTATCATCTTCATCCTTTCTTCCTCTTCGTCTTCTTTTTCTTTTTCTTCATCTTTCTTCTTTTTTCTTCTTTTCCTCTTATCTTCTTCTTCCTTCTTCTTCTTCTTCTTTTCTTCTTTTTCTTTTTCTTCTTATTCGCCCGGACCCAACCTTGTTGTGTTCCGGGAAGGTCCCTTGTGGCCTCGTGCCTGTAGTGTCTGTAGAATCCAGCGAGTTCCCTCGTCCCAGGGTGCCAAAAGTACTTCCCCCCCGAGTTCACACTCGAAGTGCCACCTCATCTTCACACTTGAATCTCGAGCACGACCTCGGGAGTCCCAGAAGAACCTCAACCTGCTTATGGGCTCACTTCGCCAGCGATTCCTTCTGCATCACCAGCTCCCCCTCCAGTCCATCCTCGGCCTGGGGGGGGGGGGAGGGTGAGTGTAAAGCTCCTTTAGGACTTGCAAGCTCTCTGAAGAGCCAGCGGCTTCGCTCTCAGACCCTGAGACTCTCAGACCCTGAGACTCTCAGACCCTCAGACTCTCAGACCTTCTGGAGGGGATTTTGTGGCTCTTCATCGGGACTTTCTATTGTTACGGGTGCTGGGGGGAAAAGGAAGGGAGGTTGGCTGGGTCATGAGGCAGGGGGGGGAGGCGAGGGGGGAGACCTTATGGTCTGGAGGGGGGAGAGGGGGGTTGTTACTGGAGAAGGGAGACTAGCGTACCCATGTTCGGGTATTTGGGTCCGGATGGAGGGAAGGGGGAAAGTTGGGTATTTTTCCTCCAATCTCCGATTTATCGGCGGTATCGTCCACCTCCAGGACTTTTCCCGCCATAAAATCACGATGCATTTTTTTTTTTTTTTTCCAACAAAAGTACGTAGAATGTCATTTGATATGCTGGAGGAAGTTTATTTTCCTCCGGCATCTTCGGTTCCTTCCCGATAGCTGTGGACTGGAGAACTGATCCAACAGACGAAGGAAAATTATCCCAATGTGATAACGCCTTAAATGAGAATCAAGAGGAGAAGGGAGTCTGGATAAAGTGGAGGACGGTGGGATGGGAGGTGGAGTGGAAGAGAATGGAGTTTGCAGTGGAAGGATAGAGTGGAGGTAAAGTGGTAGCAGTATTAAGGAAAGGTAATAGGAAGGGAAGGAAAGGGTTGGAGTGATGTGAAGGCAAGTTAAAGTTTGCCGAAGAGGAAACTTCATAGTAACCACATTTCACCACCAACAAAGATGACAAATCCTGCCTACATTCGAATTAAGCCAGAATAAAGTGCGTGAAGTGCGCTAGGCAGCTAAAGGGTAAATTCACGGTTAACTTGTTTGAATGGTGAACGGCTTGAAGTCATTTGGAAGTCGCCAAAATAAATACTTCAGACTTCGTCACTTCCAAACAAGTTGAGGCAGATTGTAAACATTGCGTCTTAACCTAATCGTTGTTTACAGGAAAGGAGCAACGCTGGTGGGGTCCCGTTTCCTACTTTCCAGTTTTTTCATACTTCGCTTCAAAAAATGTGGGGGGAGGGGGGGGTTGTTTACGTATTATACTTAATTGTAATATATAGGAATAAATATACAAAGGATTACAAAGACATTTATTTATTTATTTATTATTTATATTATTATATTTTTATTTATTTATTTATCATTATAATTTTTTTTCGCATCCGACCTAGCTATGGACCAAAAGGTCTCCTGTCAGCATGTTCCGCCTTTGTAGGAATAAATATATTCTCTTGTTGCGTGCGCGCGTATGTACATACACACACCTAATATTCTTAATTGTGATACGTAGGAATACATGTACTCTTCTGGTGACCATGTGTGTGTGTGTGTGTGTTTACCCAGTTGTAGTATACGATGTCGGTAGCTGTGCTCGTGGGGTACCGTCTCCACTCCTCAAACATTCCCATTCATTTATGGTGTGTGTACGTGTATCTACATGTTTGTGTACACATGTACGTAAGCCTTGGACAAGTGGACCCTGTGGCTTTTTCGTAATATACCCGCAGGCCTATTATACGCCAAATTAAGCCTTGGTACAAAATGTGGATAGGGAACTTGGCAACGTCTGGAGAGAGAGAGAGAGAGAAAGAGAGAGAGAGAGAGAGAGAGAGAGGCGGGGAGGGTGAGAGGGAGTGGGAGTGGGATGAGGGGGAAGGGAGAGAGCACACGAAGAGCGTTGCTGGAGTCGGAGGAAAGGGGGGGGAAGCAGGACCAGCTCGAAGAGTTTACTGTTGATGCTACGGGACATGCATACATACGCACACACACACACATCCATACATACATGTATACATACATAAGCGCACACACACATCCATACATACATAAGCTTCAATCAAGGTCCACCTGCCAGCTGAATAAAATGGGCCTGCGTCAGCTTTTGATGTCCAGATTATGTTACCGCACACGCGCGCGCACACACACATACATACATACAGTACATACATGTGTGTTAGTTTGTGGTTCGCCCATACATGTCATACGTGTATCAACAGGTGGAAAGTGTTAAAAAAGAGAGAGAGAGAGGGAGAGAGAGAGACATGAAGTGCCGACACAAACAGGAAATTTGGACTGTACTTGGGGTGATCTGTTTGCGGATATGCGTGCGTGTGTGTGTGTAGAGAGAGGGAGAGAGAGAGAGCGAGAGCAAGACTTTCCCGTCCGTTCCCCAAGAGTCCATCTCCTTTAGTGTCTTCCTTTCGAAACGCGCCTGGCACTCTTGGATGGCCCTCAAACTGTATATTTGATAAATAAAGATGATATTATCGTCCATTTCGACGTCATTTCCGGGGTTCTGTGAGGACTTGTTGGGGTTAGGTTCCGGGAAGGTTAGCATCCAGATGCTGGCTTGGTCTTTTCAAAATTACGCCATACCGATGGCGGGTAATTCCGTTGTATTGGTGGCGGGATTTTCAAAATTTTGACGCGCTCGCTCGCGCGCGCACACACACACACACACACACACACACACACACACACACACACACACACACACACACACACACACACACACACACACACACACACAGAGATCGGGTTATATAATTATGAGCTCTGATGTATCATCCGGGAGGGTAATAGATGTCGATTATTAGTTCAAAACGTGATCAAAGACCGTGACGAATCGTACACACACGCGCGCGCACACACACACACACACACACACACACACACACACACACACACACACACACACCAAAAGAAAAAACTTAACGGAAATCAGAATATATTGATATTCTTTTTTTTTTGTCATATACCATATCATATATGTATGGTATATATCACATGTCTAGCCCGCTTAGTTAACACTTAAGCAGTTGGGTGCCTCATAGATCAATTTACGCGTTTTCAGTTGGTTATTTTCTAGCCTCGCAGTTAAGTTGACGTATTTTTATGATAATAATAATGATAATAATGATTGATAGTAATAATGATAATAATAATAATAATTGATAATAATAATAATTTTATTTGGCAAAGAATCAATATATATGAAGTGTAGGTAATGACAAGAACACATAGTTCGAAATAACAATTACAAATGCAAATTACAAATAACAAATAACAATTACAAAAAACATGTAAGCTTATTTCCACGGCTCCCTCTCTCTAATACAGTCTTCATTACGCACCCCGTTTTCTGTAACCCGCTAAATGATGCGATTTACTTGATAGGTTTTGTTGTTGATAAAAACATGTTAACACTGGGCCGGTTAAGGATCCGCTAGTGGTATTAGCTAGTTAATTTGCCTGGCAAGTAAGTGTTCACACCAAGATAGTTTGGAGGCAAGTTGACTAACTTTCCGTTGACGTCGGACAAGTAGAGGGCAAACATTTATGATTTGCGGATTTTGCGGATCTGGTGCGAAAACGTTAGGTTAGGTTAGGTTAGGGTTGGGTTGGGTTAGGTTGGGGTTGGGTTAGGTTGGGGTTGGGTTAGGGTTGGGTTAGATTAGGTTGGGGTTGGTTTATGTTATGTTAGGGTTGGGTTAGGTTAGGGTTGAGTTATTTTAGGGTTGGGTTGGGTTATGTTAGGGTGGATAGGGTTAGGTTAGGTTCCGCATGATCCGCAAAATCCGAAAATCCGCAAATTATAAATGCTTGCATTAGCGGCTACTGAACTAGTCCCGTGTCAACGAGGGTTTACAATCGATGATGTCATTCATCTTAGGTCACACGGGAAGAGGACAGATGACCTGATCAGAGTTGTGGGATTAATTGTCGTTTATTCATTATTCTTACATTTATTTATTTATTTAGTTAAGTTATTTATTCTGAAAATATGAGTTTGTAGACGATAAATGGAGTGTGTTCGGAGGTCAGGGATCGAACTGAGGACACTGCACCCTCCCCCCACCCACCCACCGTCCCCTCCACCTCTCTTTTCTCCTTTCCCGCCTCTCCAGCTTCCCTCGTTTCCCCTCTCCCTTCTCCCCTCATCACTCTCCCCTCTTCCCACGTCTTCACCCAGTTGGGAACTCAGCGGCTTTCGTCACAAGAACTTCCCCTCGTCTTCACAATGTCTTGGTTTCAGGTTTCTCCCCCTCTCCCCCCTCTCCCCCTCTCCCCCCCGTGTCCCCTCGTTTCCCCTCCCTCCCCCCTCGCCTTACCCGGTCTACGAGCGAATGATCCACCACGTCGACCCTGTTCACTAGCATCACTTTGCCTTGGCTTTCTCCCCCCCCCTTCCCCCATTTCTCACCTGTTTCCCTCCCCCCCTCCATTCCCTCCCACTCTTCTCCCCCCTTCCCCCCCCCACTCTTTGACCCCTATACGGACTTTGCATAATAGCCCTGGATCCATTGTAACATCTCCCCTTCGCTTTTCCTCACCATTTACTCTTCTGACTATTCCCCCCAACTCTCTCTTCGACTACAGTTCAAAACAACCATCTCTCTTTCTCTCTATTTCTCTCTTTCTCTCTCTCCTCCTTCCTCTCCCCTTCTCCTCACCCTCCCATTCTGTTTTTTCCTTCTCGCACATTTTTCCCCTCTCCCAATTTCTTTCCCCTCTTTTTCTCTCTCTCTCTCCCCCTCTCTCTATCTCTCTCCTCCCTCCCTCCCTCCTCCCTCTCTCTTCTCTCTCTCTCTCCTCTCTCCTCCCTCTCTCCTCTCTCTCTCCTCCCACTCTCCTCTCTCCTCCCTCTCTCCTCTCTCTCTCCTCTTTCTCTCCCTCCTCTCTCTCCCTCCTCTCTCTCCTCCCTCTTGTTCATATGTATTATTTAGGTTAATATCAGTCACCAAAAAAACAATTATTCGCCAGAACAAAATCGATCAAGTCATTTGTATTAATTAAAAAATGGAGCTGGATACTTCCATACAATGTTCCACTTCTTATTCGTACCTCAGAATTGGGACAGAAGCGCTGGTGAAGTTTCCGTCATGCGTGGTGCCGTGTATTCAGTCGTGTGTGAATACCTCCATTGACTTGCATTGTAATTGACCCGCCGCGGTTTTCATGTTACCCGCATACCAGGCCTTCTCACTCATCGTAGAGCGCACAGCCGCACTCACCCATCCTGTTTAGAGGTTACCGCAAAATCCTGTTCAGACTAGCGGTTTGAACCGCGGCGGTTCAGTTACGTTGTTAGTCAATGGAGGCATTCTCACACAACCGCGCAGTTTTTCATTGACTATGCGGTACCGCCGCGGTTTCCGCGCGGTTCAGACCGCTAGTGTGAACAGGGCCTGTCATCGGCGACAGGTTGTTGCTGTTACGGACTAGTTCACCAGCGCTTCTGTCCGTGGATATTTTTCAAGACAAAGTACAAGTAGAGTAATTTTGCTATGTAATTAAGTCCAAGTACTTAGAATAACAGATGAGTGCATTTACTCAATAGGAACATCACAAAGTACGCTAGAATCTATATATAATGCATAACTTGTGATTAAATGCAAGGTACCTGTTTATACTTGAATGTACTTGGTGTTTTTCATATATTTTGGATTTAAGTACAAGTAGCTGAAAATCTGCATTTAAATCAAAGTACAAATAAATGTACTCTGTGTGTGTGTGTGTGTGTATATATGTATATATATATATATATATATATATATATATATATATATATATATACATATATATACACACACACACACACGTGCTGAACTCGAAACCAGTAAAATTGGCGGGGATGCCCTTCTGTTTCTGGACGCCTCAATTGTGTCGCCGACATGCGTTCGAGTCCAGTCAACGCCGGTCGACTTGCACATGTATCTCATTACCTGAGAATAATTGTTGGTCCTCTCTCTTCATTACTCGACCTTTGATTAAAAGCAATTTCGAATTTAACGAACTCCATATAAGGAACTCCAAATATAAAAACGTTGGGTCTCACGTGGAGTACCTCTTCGGCATTTGGACTCCCCTAGACTTTAGATACTTTAAACCTAAAATCCCTAAAATTAAGGTTCAAGTGTAATGTGTTGAAACAAGCCATCAGGTGGCTCATTTGAGGCTGACGTTTGCTAAATGAGCCAATTGCGACACTTGAGAGGATAAGAAGAGGGAAATATTTACAGACGAGAAGGAGACGGCTGGAAAGAGGAACGGAAGTCTTAGTGTCTTCAAAAGATGACTTTCCACTGTATTAGTGATGGTAAGCTAAATCCCTAATTCCTCGTCTTCCTCGTCCTCCTCCTCCTCCTCCTCCTCCTCCTCCGCGTCCTCCTTCTCCTCCTCCGCGACCTCCTTCTCCCCCTCCTCGTCCTCCTCTTCTTCCTCCTCCTCTTCCTTCTCCTTTCCCTTCTCCTCCTCAACCTCATCTTCATCTTCCTCTTGTTCCTTCTTTTCCTCCTCCTCATTCTCCCTATTCTCCTCTTCTTCGTCCTCTTCCTCTTACTCCTCCTCCCCTTTGTCCTCCTCGTCCTCCTCCTCCTCATTCTCCCTATTCTCCTCTTCTTCGTCCTCTTCCTCCTACTCCTCCTCCCCTTTCTCCTCCTCGTCCTCCTCCTCCTCCTCCTTTCCCTTCTCCTCCTCTACCTCATCTTCATCTTCCTCTTGTTCCTCCTTTTCCTCCTCACCATTCTCTTTATTCTACTCTTCTTTGTCCTCCCCTTTCTCCTCCTCCTCCTCCTCCTCCTCCTCCTCCTCCTCCTCCTCCTCCTCTGTTACTCCTCCACACCATCTCTTTTATAGCCTCTTCGGGTCGCTCTTCTTATATCAATCACAACAATATTGGGGTCTCCTTCCTCGACTCGCTCGCACTCCCAGACACTCAGCCAATTATTATCTATCACGCATTTGACCAGATCTGACCTCAGCACAGAACGACCTCGACCAACCTTGGAAGACGTGGTGGCGTCTTGTTAAGCGTGCTCAACCTGCGGTCTTCAGTTTCCCGAGAAGGTGGTCATCGAGCCTGTTCGAATCCCGTAACACCGCGTGCGAATGAAAGTGCTAGACAGGCAGGAGCTGATTTCGGAAGAAGAGGGAGAGAGAGAGAGAGAGAGAGAAGGGGAGAGAGAAACGTTTTCATACTTTGGACACCTGCTGCTGTGGGAGGCGCCCCCTCCCTCTCCCCCTTCTCCCCCTCCCCTCTCCCCCTCTCCCCCCTCCCCACCGGGCCTGCTACACCATCAACCTCCCCTTCGTTCGCCCCTCGTATTTTTATTAGCTCCCCCCCTTTCGGTTTGTTTCCCACCCCTTCCCCCTTCCCCCTTCCCCCTCCCCACTCCCACCACTCGCCTTATTTGTCGATGTTCGACCGTGTTGGTCTGGCGCCGGCATCAACGGAACCTTGAGTCCCAGGTGCCGGCGCCGGCGCCGCAGGTGCTTCGTGCCAGGAAGGTTGCAACCTGGACTCCTCCTCTTCCTCCTCCTCCTCCTCCTCCTCCTCCTCCTCCTCCTCCTCTTCCTCTTCCTCCTCCTCCGCAGATAAAATATTATCCTTTGCAATAAAAGATATGACAACCAGACATTTAATCACAATTGGATTAATTGGATAGGATAGTGATAGCAGTAGTGTAGTTCATCTTCTATCGCCTAGTTGCCCTGTTTCCTTAACTGTAGTGTAGTTTAGTTAACACAAACAGCCTCGTTAGGGCCAGTAGGCCTGCTGTTGTTTGTTCTTCCTTTGTGTTCCTCCTCTTCCTCCTCCTCCTCTTCCTCCTCCTTCTCCTCCTCCCGCTTCCGCTTTCTCCACCTCCTTCTCCGTCTCCTCCCACCTCCATTTTCTCCCACCTCCTCCTTTCCCTCCATCTCCTACCTCCACCTCCTCACACCACCACCACCTCCTCCTACCTTCACTTCCTCCTCCACCTCCTCCTACCGTCACCTCCTCCACCTCCATCTCCTCCTACCTCCACCTCCTCCCCACCATCACCTCCTCCTACCTTCACCTCCTCCTCCTCCACCTCCTACCTTCACCTCCTCCCCCACCTCCCACCTCCTCCCACCTCCACCGCGGAAGGGAAAGCTGTCGAGAGTTTCCTGGTCAAAAGCACTTGGATGTGTATGAACGTATTATTATTGTTATTACAACTTTTCAGCCAATACCCACAGTGCGATACACACACACACGCACACACACACACACACACACACACACACACACACACACACACACACACACACACGCATATATATATATATATATATATATATATATATACACACCATAGTGTCTGTATGTATATATATAGTTTGTGTATAATATGTAACATTACCGATATATGAATATAACTCAGTTTATATATAATACAAAGACAGTTTTAATGACAATAGTTGAATATTAGTTCCATACTTTCCGAAGTTCTCGTAAAAGACATCTACTTTCTACATTGTAGAGAAAATTTATGAATAATGAGCAGCTTTAGTTGGTAGACATAACAACTTTGTCAATATATTTCCTTTTATGGACCTTTTTTTGTAATCTATATTTCTATTTTTCCAGGTGAGGTTCATAGCTGCCATAGACGCAACCTATACGTGGACCAGACCTTCTGGTACGGTATAGGATAGAAACGCTGGTAAACTACGGTCTGTTACGGTATGTGCAACAGTTCGTGTTGTGCGAGTTTGGTCCCGCGTGAACAAACACTACAAAGCTCAGATGAGAGACGGTAAATTAAGACGATAATGTCGCCGTCATCATGTGAAAATACCACACGTTCGATTACATTATATATATATATATATATATATATATATATATATTTATATATATATATATTATATAATTTTTTTATATATAATATTTATATATATGTGTATACATATATTTATATATATATGTATATATATATTTATATATGTGTATATATATATATATTATATATATTTATATATGTATATATATATATATATATATGTATATATATATATATATATGTATATTTATATATGTATATTATATATATATATATGTATATGTATATTTATTTATATATATATGTATATATATATTTATATGTATATATATTATATATATATACATATATATTTATATATGTATATATATATATATTCATATATATATATAAATATTCATATATGTTTGTTTGTTATTCAACTATACCAATGCATTTATTTATGTATTCTATTTGTTATTTACATTATTATAGTTTTTCATTTATTATTAATATGTTTTTTTTTTTTTTTTTTTTTTTTTTTTTTTTTTTTTTTTTTTTTTTTTTTTTTTTTTTTTTTTTTTTTTTTTTTTTTTTTTGCATCCGACCTAGATATGGATCAAAAGGTCTCCTGTCGGCATGCTTTGCCTTTGTAATCCTTTGTAATATATATAGCTATCATATGGCGATGTGCGTGTGTGTGCGTGTGTGTGTGTGTGGGTGGAAATCTATTATCAAGATACACATGAAGGAAATGTACCTTTCCTCAAATTTTCTCGCTATCAGAATAAAAAAGTAACAATAATATATAATAGGAAAAGAGGAGAGAGAGAGAGAGAGAGAGAGAGAGAGCGCCTTTGAATAAAGAAAGACTATGGCACTGCCTCTGTCAGTAGTACCCCTCCCTACTCACTCTCCCTCTCTCTCTCTCTCTCTCTCTCTCTCTCTCTCTCTCTCAGCTAACGACAGTGCCACGGCGGGGTGCCACTACCGGAATGGCACCGTGGAAGTCGAGCCTAAGGCGAACCTCTTATGTGTTCATGTCTTTGGGTCGGGTTGGTTTGTGGTTTGAGCACTGTACTCGCTTCTGAGAGGTTTTGGGTTCGTGTTCTTTCTAAAATATTACGACTTTTTAGAAGTTGAACCTCCTCACTACTGAGTAAGGAAAAGGAAAGCTGAGTGAATAAGATAGTCAGAGTGAGGAAAGGGGATAAGACCTTGTGAATTTGCCTCAAAGAACCATGATGGAATAGTTTGTGCATTTAACGAAAGAGAGAGAAAAAGAGAAATACAGTGTTTATAACCACTTGATTAATGCTCTCTTTGCAGTCGAAAACAAGCACGGAAAGACAAGAAAAAAAGTACAAAAAGGAAATAAAAAATAAAAAAGTGTAAAGTAAAAGTCTGACCGTCGTATCTCACAGGACATCCCTTCTTGTGGTCGTAGTGGTCCCCTGGGGATCGTCTTCGAGCGTCCCCCCCCCTCCCCAACCCCTAAAGACGTTCCTAACCCCAGAGCTGGGCGCGTTCCTCGGTGCGTTCCGCTTTAGTTTGGCCGCGGTTAGCGCTCCCAAACCATTAAAGTAATATAGGTGCCGGTATAGTATGTGGCCTACGAAATTTTTCTTTTGTATAGTATGTGGCCTACCGGACTTTTATTTCGGTATAAACTTGTCTCTTAAGCTTTAATAGTTTGGGAGCGCTAACCGCGGCCAAACCAAAGCGAAACGCACAGAGGAACGCGCCCAGCTCTGTCTACCCCCTCCTCCCCCCGAGCCTCACTAACACTGCTCTAGATTTTTTTCATTTAGGGGGAAATATGACCTATTCACATTTTGACAAATAATGATAACGTTTACTTCTGCAAACGTTTCGTTTTTTATATATTAAACGTTTAAGTTTGCGTCTAATGTGTTTTGTCCAATGCTTGCGACCGGATATCCCCTTCAAGATAGCGCCCTGATATCAGGCCCATGGTTGATCCTTTATGTAATGCTGTTTATGAACATTTATGGGATTCACTTCAACACTCAATAAAATGATCTGTTATCGACCAATTAAAGCTAGTTGGTATGTGGCACTCCTAGATGGGGCTACTCGATCACTATTATTGCGCAATATTCCTTATTTGTGCAATATACACGGTGTAGGGATGGTATTGAAGAATGACACAGTGTATTGAAGACATCAAATGGACAGGCCAAAGACTCTTCAATATCATCCATACACCGGTGGTCAATAGTATTGCACATTTAAGGAATATTGCGCAATAATATTGATCGTGTAGGGCCCGTTCTACGTTATCCAGGGGTCCAGGGGACCCATCCCCTATCCCTCCGGATTGGAATTAACGTATTAGAAGAACATTCTTGAATACATTGGCCGCAGCCATTGAATGTACATGTTGGTGTCCACCAAAAGTTCTTTGTCCAGTTTGAAGGACAGGAAACCCTTCTGTAGCAGTCCGGACTCTGTGGTACGGGAATGGTTGTACATGTATGCGTACACACACACACACACACACACACACACACACACAACACACACACAACTCGTGGCGCAGTGGTAGAGTTCCCGGCCACCACTACGGCGGTCAGGGATCGATTCCCGCCTAGGGCTGAAATAATTTCAGTATCACTGCACTACGAGTCGTTACTCCAACTCTCGTGGGCGGGGTGTTGGGTGTGTGTGTGTGCGTGTAAGATCACAGCATTACCCGTAGATCGGTCATATATGAGCTGTGAGCTCTCTTCCGGGAGGGAATATCTGTCGATCACGAGTCTAACACGTGATCCAAGACAATGGTGAATCTCTCTCTCTCTCTCTCACACACACACACACACACACACACACACACACACACACATTTGAAGCTAGGTTTGACAAATAGAGAGTAGGAGACAGGACCCCACGAGTGTTGATCCTTTCTTGTATAATAGAGAGTAAACACACACAGATATACACTCTCTCTTCCTCTCCCCCTCTTTCTTTCCCTCTCTTATCCTTTCTCTCTTTTCCTCTCCTCCCCTCTTTCTCCTCCTCTTTCTCTCCCTCTCTCTCTCTCTCTCCCACTTTCTCTCCCTCTCGTTCCTCTCTCTCTCTCTCGCTCTCTCGCTCTCTCTCTCTCCCTCTCTCTCTCTCTCTTGAGGTTGGGGAAGTGTAGTGGTATTTTGTTGAATTCCTTTGGCGGAGGGGATGCGTTGTTTCATCTCAATTGCCATCGCAGCTGACTTTCCATTTGGATAGTAAAGTGTCGCTATCAGTCTCTGACCATCCTCGACCGACATGTCTTGCTTGGCTCCGTAGGATTCCTCCTTTCGTTTTATTTATTAGTTTTTTACTTAATTTTATTATATATATATATATATATATATATATATATATATATATATATATATATTTCCTATTTGGGTTTCTATTATTGTTAAGGACGATTTATCGTTTTGTTTGAAGTTATGTGAACGTTGCCGTATTCCTGACTTGTTTTCACTGTACGTGTGAATGTTTGTGCGTATATAGATATATATATATATATATATAAGTATATATATATATATATATATATATATATATATATATAGATATATATATATATATATATCCTGTTCCTTGCGTACGTTTTTAAAATATTGTATGTATATTGCATCTTCTCTTGCCTTATCCTGAATCCATACGTTTTGCCCCTTCTCCGAGTATTGCCCCTCGTAGTGTCAGCTCGCCTCAGTTTACTTTGTCTATTGCCCCCACATTCGTCTCCGACTTGGTCCATTGCCCCACGATCCCATAGTGTGTTGCCCCCACCCCTCTCTCTCTCTCTCTCTCTCTCTCTCTCTCTCTCTCTCTCTCTCTCTCTCTCTGTTGAATTGCCCCGACACGATATTTTCTTGCCTACGTCCTTTATTGCCCCCATTTCCTGTTAGCCTACGTTGCCCCAGTCCCGTGATTCATGTTTATAGTCCAATCTCCTCTCAACGCATTTTGCCCCAACATTGCCCCACCACTACTCTGTGGTCCCGGCCTCTCTATTGCCCTTTTGCCAGGATACACATTGCCCTCATCGCTGCCCCAAAGTAATCACTACATATGTATATATATATATAGGTTCGAGTCCTTGGCTGTACCACGTTTCAATTTCTGCATGTATGCCTCCTCGAGTTTCTCGATGTTGATGGCTTAGAATTAAAGTGAATTGTGGTTGATAAATGTAAACCTGTTCACCGGGACCCATTCAGTGTTGTGTGTGTGTGTATACTGTATATATATATATATATATATATATATATATGTGTGTGTGTGTGTGTGTGTATGTATACTGTCCTGTACTTGCCCTTTGCATGTCTTTCTATGTGTACCTCGTTCGGCTACCCAAGCACGTCGGGTTGCGGGTGTTTTGCGCGTTTATTGATTTTCCATTGGCGATGTCCCCAGCCACCAAGAAAGCCGAGCGTGTGCGTGCGTGTACGCATACGCGTGCGTGTGCGTGTGTGCGTACGTACACGGGGATTGACGAAATGGCAAAAATAAAATGAGAAATGGATGTTTGTGCGTTCGTGTGTGTTCGCGGGTTTGCTCTCGTTTGCTTCTTGGCTGTTGTATTTTTTGGGATTTGTGTTTTATCTAATTGGACTTACATAGGAGATATCCTTATGGGGTACTCTCTGCCTCCACACAACAAATTTTGCTTTATATTCGTTTTTGTCCGGTTTCCACTTCTAAAACGGGCCCTACGAGATTAATATTATTGCGCAATATTCCTTAATTATGCAATATTATTGACGGTGTAGAGATGATATCAAAGTGTCAATATATTGAAGATATCAAATGTACAGGCCAAACACGTGTACCTCATCAATATCATCCCTACACCGTCAATAGTATTGCACATTTAAGGAATATTGCGCAATTATATTGATCGTGTAGTGCCCGCTTATTATATTTCAGGCGTCAATACAATTCGTTAATTAATTTGTATGGAAAACAATTTCGCATTGTCCTTCAAACGTTCCGTTTTCTTTATGACGTCCTCTTGACGTTTCGCGTCCCATACAAACAGAACTTCATAAATCTTGTCCTCATCATTCGTAGTTGTTAAGTCAGCAATTATGTCGCCTCTTATTTTTTATTTATTTATTTATAATTTGTGGTCAGTCCCAGATTGGTTAATCGACTTTAGTACGATTTATTGGGCACGGAAAGGTTCGATATTAAGGTATGTTTTGCCCGGCACGATCAGCGCTCAACGATGATCGTTCATGGCTCAATGATGATCGTCAAACGATTTTCTAGAGTTTTTTTTTTTTTTTTTTTTTTTTTTTTTTTTTTTAATGGGGCTGTTTTGCTTCGAGCTGTAAAATACGAAGCTGATCATTTTATGAACCGAACCACCAACGCGCTTACCCAAATAGGATGCCAGTTAGTAGGATGCGCGTCACCCGCCATTGGCTGTGGTAGGAGGCTAATAATTTAATCGCATCTAGCAGAACGTACCAAAGACAGTTATTATTTCGCCTCTTTCCCTTCTTTCTTCCTGTATGGGCAGTGCCAGAATAGTAAGTCGATCCTTGACAGTAACCGAAACAGAAGGACACCAGAACCTCCCATATCTGAACGTCCGTTATCCGAACACACACACACACATACACACACACATACACACACACACACACACACACACACACACACACACACACACACACACATATATATATATATATATATATATATATATATATATATATATATATATATATATATATATATATATATATATATATATATATATATATATATATATATATATATATTCCTACCTTCATTGTAAGGTGAAAAAGCCCTAGGTAGATTTACTTATCATTATTACATATATATTTTTCGGATCCAACCTAGTTATGGACCAAAAGGTCTCCTGTCGGCATGCTTCTCCTTTGTAATCCTTTGTGTGTGTGTGTGTATAAATACCCCGATTTTTTTTCCTTCAGAAATGAAAATTCAACTCAGGAATAGCGGAGTGGAGAATATGGCCTGGATGGGTGGAATAATTTTACCTAGCATATCCGAACACTGGTCCCCAGTTCGTTCGGATATGAGAGGGATGTATAATGAAGACATCATTTTGTTACGCTAACCAAACCCTATGAATTCGCATATTAAAACGCTAATGGAAATAAAACTGAAGTTAAAATGTGAAATAAAAATTGGCAGATTTTTAGCGTTATACTAAATGGCCCATAGACTGCGGCGTGTCCCTTTCGTAAACATAGTTTGGATCGTGTGTAGAAGTTATCACCATAATATTAATTAAAAAATGTATTTGGGGTGGGTCTGGCCAGGAACCCCATATTATACATGCATACATGAAGCATACATAAAAAACATACATATAAACATTTGTTCAAACATACAAACATTTTTACATGTATACATACAGATATACATACAGACGTATGTTTACATACATACAGACATTAAAAAATGTATTGGGGGGGTTTGGTCGGGAGTCCCATATTATACATGCATACATCAAGCATGTATACACACATACATTTAAACATTTGTTTATACAAATATTTTTACGTGTATACATACAGATATACATGCATACAGACATTATGTTTACATACATAGACATGCATACAGGCATTATGTTTACATACATAGACATACATGCATACAGACATTATGTTTACATACATAGACATACATGCATACAGACATTATGTTTACATACATAGACATACATGCATATAGACATGCATTTACATACATATACATACATGTTTACCTGTTTAAACATACATGTTTACTCACATAGACATACATGCATGTGTACATACATACACGTACATATATACATATGATTACATACACATACATGCATACAAACACATGTTTACATATGTATATACACACAGACATATATACATACACAGTATATGCGTATATACAAAGAACCACGGTGATAAACTGCAGCAAACTGTCTGTGTATTACTGCGTGTGCTTTTCGTAAACATTGTATGGATTATATTAATTAGAGATAACTAGCGCTCAAAAGAATGGCGGACTGGGGCAGCCTCGGTAATTAATTAATCAAGGGGAGGGGGGTATTAGTAATAATAGTAATGATGGTAATTGGGGTGCACATGATGTGTTACCCTTTGTCAATGAGGTTGAGAACAGTTAGGGAAGTCTTGTTCCTTAGATTTTTTTTTCATTATTTGATTTGATTATT
>NC_134792.1:65135234-65147734 GCF_046742065.1 Oratosquilla oratoria
ATTTTAATTTATTTTCTCTCTTTTTCTCTTTCTATTTCATCTCTCTCTGTCCCTTTTCTTCTTCGTTTAATTTCATACATTATTTTTTTCTCTCATTCTCTTTATTTCTCCACATCTCCACACTTCCACATCTGCACACTTCCACATCTGCACACTTCCACATCTGCACACTTCCACATCTGCACACTTCCACATCTGCACACTTCCACATCTCCACACTTCCACATCTCCACACTTCCACATCTCCACACTTCCACATCTCCACACTTCCACATCTCCACACTTCCACATCTCCACACTTCCACATCTCCACACTTCCACATCTCCACACTTCCACATCTCCACATCTCCACACTTCCACATCTCCACACTTCCACATCTCCACACTTCCACATCTCCACACTTCCACATCTCCACACTTCCACATCTGCACACTTCCACATCTCCACACTTCCACATCTCCACACTTCCACATCTTCACATTTCCACATCTCCACATTTCCACATCTCCACACTTCCATATCTCCACATTTCCACACTTCCACATCTCCACACCTCCACACTCGGTGGTACTCCACATGTACATGTACGCATTTCTGCTCCACCTTCTTTTACGACCCGAGACCTCTTACCTCCTAAAATGTATCTCTCCTGCGCGCGCGCGCGCGCGCGCTCACACACAGGAAGACACAGGATCATCATCATCCGAGGGTCGATCCTTTCCTATATACTATAGTTAAGTAAATACTCTCTCTCTCTCTGTTTCTCTTTCCCCTTTTCTCTTTCTGCTTCTCTCTCTATTTCTCTTTCTGTTTCTCTATTTCTCTTTTTCTATTTCTCTGTTTTTATCTCTATTTCTCTCTCTGTCTCTCTTATTCTCTCTATTTCTTTCTCTTTCTATTTCTCTCTCTATTTCTCTTTTTCTTTCTCTTTCTCTATTTCTCTATCCGTATTATCTCTATTTCTCTTTTTCTCTCTCTTTTTCTTTCTCTCTTTCTCCCTCCCTTTCTCTCTCCCTCCCCTCCAACTCTCATTCTCCCTATGAGGGGAAAAACACGTGTATGCGCGCTTGGTCTTCGCTGCGAGGAGCCAAGGCAGACACTTAGGGGGGGAGGGGGGGCAGCTGGGGTGTGGTTCTTCTCGGGCCTTACGGTCCCTTAGTGGTGGTCACCGCGAGCCACCTACACCTGGCCAGGGGTTTATTGGTTCATGGAAAGAAGGGATTCCCCTCTCTGGGATTAAGAGAAGTATTTTCTCTCTCTCTTTCTCCCTCTTTCTCTCTCTCCTCTCTCTCTCTCCCTCTCTCTCTCTCTCTCTCTCTCTCTCTCTCTCTCTCTCTCTCTCTCTCTCTCTCTCTCTCTCTCTCTCTTTCCCACTCCCAATCTCTTACTCTCTCACTCTCTCTCTCTCTCTCTCTCTCTCTCTCTCTCTCTCTCTCTCTCTCTCTCTCTCTCTCTCTCTCTTTCTCTCTTTCTCTCTCTCGTATTGCTCCCAGGTAGACCAGAGGTAGATACCTAAAGGGTAACGATGACTGCCACTTGCCCAGGGATCACTGCTGTGATTTACACGGGAATGCAAACACGGACGAACCGCGTTATTCTTAAATAAAACCGGGAACCCAAAACACACACACACACACACACACACACACACACACACACACACACACACACACACACACACACACACACACGTGTAGTATTAAACCGAATATAGAGTACATGGGAGTGACTGAGAGTATTTTAAGTAAAGATGATAACTTTATGGACAGGGATGACAGGCGATAAGGGACATGGAACTGCTTAGTGTAGGCCTTATGGTCTCTTGCAGTCCCCTCCATTCTAATGCTTCACTCAGTGAGAGTGAGTGTGGAGTATATTCCACCGGATGGAGGAACTTCTTTTTGTTCCTAACAAGTTATCTCTTCCCATCTGCTCTTGCGACGTGGGTTTTCCCCGTTGGGCAGTACCGAGTACGTTACCCACCCAGCGTCTTGGAGCGTTATTGGGTTCTTTTTTTTCCAGCAGTGGAATTTGCTGTAATTATTCCCCTGTGTGTATGTGATTCACTATGGTCTTGGATCACGTGTCGGACTCGTGATTGACAGTTATTAACCTCCCAGATGAGAGCTCAGAACTCGTATAACCGATCTATGAGTAATAATGTGACCTTACACGTACACACACACACAACTCCCCGCCCACGGGAGTTGGAGTAACAACTTGCAGCGCAGCGATACTGAAATTATTTCAGCCCTGGGCGGGATTCGAACCCGGACCGCCGTAGTGGCGGTCGGGAACTCTAACCACTGCGCCACGAATGTGTGTGTGTGTGTGTGTGTGTGTGTGTGTGTGTGATATTTGAGTACAGTTAACGACAATAAGATTTAATTCAGTTTCATAGACTTTATCGTAGTGTAAGTTAAGAATTAAAATTAGGATCGAGATAGGTTTCTCTCTTTCTCTCTCTCTCTCTCTCTCTCTATTTCTCTCTCACACATTTTACAACACAGGTGCTTTGAGGGAAGTTGTAGACAACTAAATGTAGTGAAGATAGCGGCACCAGACCTCCCCCCCTCCCTCCACCCCACCCGGTGCTATTAAGCTTTCCTCGTTGTTGTTGTTCCCCCTCTCCACGTTTTCTCCCAAAGTTCTTGCTCATGATTTATGTCGAGAGGCCTGGAAGGGGGATTTTTTTTATGGTATGGTAGTGGTGGTGGCTGTGGTAGTTGGTGATGATGGTTGTGGTTGAGGAGTTTGGTGGTGGTGGATGTGGTGGTTGATGTGGTGGTTGATGGTGGATGTGGTAGTTGATGGTTGTGGTTGAGGAGGAAGTTGTTGTTGGTGGATGTGGTGGCTGATGGTGGTGGTTGTGGTTCTGATTGAGGAGGTTGATGGTGGTGGTTGTGGTTGTAGTGGAGGAGGTTGATGGTGGATGTGGTAGTTGATGGTGGTGGTTGTGGTGGAGGAGGTTGATGATGGATGTGGTGGTGGTTGTGGTTGTGATGGAGGTTGGTGGTGGTGTGTGGTGGTTGTAGGCGATAGTAGATGGTGGTGACATTGGTAGTAGTGATAGTAATGGTCGTGGTTGGTGGATGTGGGTGGTGGTAGTAAGGGGTAGGTCATAGAACCAGCGAGGTCATTTGGTCCATAGGAACACAAAGTAGAGATGAATGGTGAATTAATACATAAATAGGATATGATAAATGATAATAAAGATTAAATTAAATTTTTTGAAAATAAATAAAACTTTAACGGATGAATTTGTTCAATAAAGGAGGGGCTGGACGGGTACGGCTTATGTCCTGAAGACATTTTACCCCCATTAGGGGGGGGGGTTGCCTTGTCAATACACCCGCCCATGGCAGAAACGTCCCCCAATATATATATATATATATATATATATATATATATATATATATATATATATATATATATATATATATATATATACACGAGTATATATGATAATGGTTTAATGTCACGTCCCCCTCTCAGGAGGCTAGGCCGGTGGCCCTTAAAGAGGACTTGGTAGCATGGAATTTAATGAGCCATGCCCTTGGTCCAACTCGCCGGCGGCAGGGATCGAACCGCCCTCACCTCGACCACCGTCGCAAGTAGCGACGCCCTAACCCGCTCAACCAGCGAGCATCCAATGATAATGATGATAATAATAATAACAATAACAATTCTATTTTATATACCATGGGCTTTTTCCCTCTTACCAGGGGGGTAGCCAAAGTCAAATGGACATATATCCACTCCCCTCCACCACCCCTCCCCCCTCTCGTTATGCCAATAATGATAATAATAATAAATAATAATAATTAATGAATAATAATAGTGATGAATAACGAAAGAAAGAGGTAATGGTCCCATTATTCCCGAGGAAAACCCACGGAGCTGAAGAATAAAATACCTCGGCGTCAGCCAGAATAAAGTAAATGTCACAACGTAAATGATCTGTAAACGTTATCACAGAACTCCAAAGAAACTAAAAAAAAAAAAAATATCTCGAACGATTTGCAAATTTGCTCAACTCCAATTGAAGGGGTAATTGGTATTGGTTCGAATATTTGTGTACATTTATTCCATCAGGGCCCAAAGGAAGGCTCCGGAGAGACCATAGGGCACTCGGCAGACGACCTAGAATAAGAACGACCGTTGGGTCCATCGGCGTGAATCTCGATGGAAGCCCCTTTTATGAGCTGGGAGGCTCGTTTCTGGTCATTTGCCCCTCCCCCACCTCTCTCTCTCTCTCTCTCTCTCTCTCTCTCTCTCTCTCTCTCTCTCTCTCTCTCTCTCTCTCTCTCTCTCTCTCTCTCTCTCCTTTCCTCCCTCCCTCCCTCTCACCCTCCCTCCCTCTCTCCCTCCCTCTCTCCCTCCCTCTCTCTGTCTCCTTCCATCTTTCTCTCTCTCTCCCTCCCTCTCTCCGTCTCTCTCCTTCCCTCTTTCTCGCTCTCTCCCTCCCTCTCTCTCTCCTTTCTCTCCTTACCCCTCTCTCTCTCCTTCCCTCCCTCCCTCTCTCCTTCCCTCCCTTTCTCTCTCCTTCTCTACTCTCTACTTCTCTCTCTCTCTCTCTCTCTCTCTCTCTCTCTCTCTCTCTCTCTCTCTCTCTCTCTCTCTCTCTCTCTCTCTCTCTCTGTCTCTCTCTCTCTACCATAGGTACGCACTCCCTATTAAAAAAAATTCTTCAAAATTTCAACATGTACGCATATATACAGTATATATGTAAGTATATGCATGTATTCATGCATAGTTTGTACATACATCCTCTGTGTCTGTCTGTCTTTCATACGTACACATTTTTTTAAAATACAGTATGCACGCAAATATGCGTAAGTGTATTCACATACAGTATATGCATACATACGAGTAGTACATACATTCTCTCTCTCTTTCTCTCTCTCTCTCTTTCTCTCTTTCATTCTTTGTCCGTGCTATTCTTTCTCTCGTATATCCTCCCTCTTATCTCCTTCATGTTCTATGTTTCTCCTCCTTCTCCTCCTCCTCCTCCTCCTCCTCCTCCTCCCCCTCCTCCCACTCCTCCTCCTCCTCCCCCATCTACTCTCCCCTCTCCTCGTCCTGGTCCCCCTCACCCTTTTTATGGTTATTTTCCATTTCCTCGTGATACTCCCCCCTCCCCCCTCCCCCCAGGTCCCTCCTTTTATCCCCCCTTCCCTCCTCTCCCCCTCCCCATCTTCTTAGTCCTGGCAACTCTTTTCATGGAATTTCTTTTTTCTCTTTTTTTTTTTCTTCTTCTGCTCTTTCTTGTATTCCTGCATCTTTCCCACCCCTCTCGCTCTCTTTTCCAGAAATAGAAGAAAAAGAGGAAGAAGAGGAAGAAAAAGAGTAACCATGTAGTGAGCGCTGAAACTATCGGTTGTTTTAAGAAAAGGTTAAACAACTTTATGGATGGGGATGACAGGTGGTCATGGACATGGAACTGCCTAGTGCAGGCCTTATGGTCTCTTGCAATCACCTTCATTCTTATCTTCGTAAGAGGAAGAAAAGGAAAAGGAAAAAGAAGAGGAAGACGAAAAAGAAGAGGAAAAAGAAAAAGAAGAGGAAGAGGGTAAAAAGAAAAAGGAAGAGGAAAACGAAAAGGAAGAAAAAAAGAAGAAAGAAAAAGGAAGAGGAAAAATAAGAAAAATAAGAAGAAGAGAAAGAGGAAAAAGACGAAAAAGAGGAGGTAAAAGAAGAGGAAGATGAAAAAAGAAAAGAGAGGAAAAAGAAGAAAAAGAGGAAAACGAAGAAGAAGAAAAAGAGGAAGAGGAAAAAGAATGACAATAAAATAAAATAAATTAAAAGAAAATCACATGCACTCCATCCCCCATTGTCGCGTTATGCACCAAACTTTTGTGACGTCATATTGCCATGACAACGATGACGTCATCTTGAATGATCCGGTTCAGTGACTTGGTTGCTGCTAACGGGATTTGAGGGCGACCCATTGTCCCATGGCCTCGTAGGATGTGACGTCATACTCTCCGTGACGTCATCAAGGCGTAGAACAACGTCAGTGTACACGTCACACTGTTAGGGACCTAAGGCTTTGTGCGACCTTAGGGCATTGAAACAACAATCTTTATCGCGGTCCTATGGGTCTAGTTTGTTATTTATTTTAATTTGTTGTTATTTATTTTTATATATATTTTGATTGTTTTCTTTGAGATATGTTTGTTCTATATTTCTTAGTCTTAATTATGTTTTATTTATTTATTTATTTATTTATTATTTATTTATTAATTAGCTTTGTATATCTCATGGAGAATTTCTTTTCTTGTATGACATTTTATTTCTTGTTTCGTTATTTATCTTATTTATTTATTTATTTTGTCAGTGCTTTATGTGTCTCATGGGGAGTTTTCTTCTTGTATGACATTTTATTTCTTGTTTCGTTATTTATTTAATTTATTTATTTAATTTATTTATTTATTTTTGTCAGTTTCTGTCTAGTAAGTGCCCAGCTCTTTTTTTCCTCTTCTTCCTCCTCTTCTTTTTCCTCTTCTTCCCGTCTCTCTCCTCTTCTGCCTTATCCTCTTCTTCTCCCTCTTCTCTCTTATATTCCTCTTGCTCATTACCTCTTCTTCCTCTTCTTTCTATTTATCTATCTCTTCTTCCTCCTCTTCTTTTTCCTCTTCTTCCTCTTCTCTCTTCTTCTGCCTCTTCCTCTTTTTTTGCTCTTGTTCTTTACCTCTTCTTCTCCTATTTCTTCCTCTTCCTCTTCTTTCTCTTGTTTTTTGCATCTTCTTCCTCATCTTCTCCCTCTTCTCCCACCTCCTCTTCCTCCTTTTCCTCTTGGTCTTCTTCCGTGGCGTCGTGGCCTTGGTCTTGACGTTTAGTCTTAATTTTTTGGAAAATAAATATTGGCGATTTTTTTTTTTGTATTTCTTCTCCTGGATCATGCACCTCCATTAGTGACATTTTCAACGTGTGTGATGATCCGGTTATGCTCCTCTTCCTCCTCTTCCACCTCCTCCTCCTTGGTCTTCCTCCTGTTCGACCTCCTCTTCCTTTTTCTCACCCTCCTCTTCCTACACTTCCTCTTCCTACACCTCGTACTCCTCCTCCTCCTCCTCCTCCCCATCCTCTTCCCCGTCCTTTTCCATCAATACTATCTCATCCGTATTCCTTTTCTAGAACTCTCTCTCTCCCTTCTCTCTTCTCTCTTTTCTCTTCCTTTCTTTTTCTCTCTTCTTTCACTCCTCTCTCCCCTCTTTCCTCCGTCTTCTCTCTCACTTTCTCTCTCTCTCTCTATATATATATATATATATGTATATACATATATATCTTCCCTTTCTCCTCTTTTTCTCCTCTCCCCACTCTATCGCCCTCCCTCCCTCCCCCTCTCTTTCCCCCGTTGCGTGTTCCTCTTGCAGGTGACCGACGTCGAGGGTCGTGTGCCGGGAGGGGGGAGGGTTGCCGCCTTTGAACTCGGGCGCATATAATCGTTATATGCAGGCGTTCGTGCTCGTGATTATGTCTGTTTTTTCGGGGGGGGGTCCTCTTCCTCCTCCTCCTCCCCCTCCACCTCGTTCTCGGGTCCTCTTCCTCTTCCGCCACATCGCTCGTTCTCGGGTTCTCGTCCTCATCCTCTTCCTCCACCTCGTTCTCGGGTCCTCATCCACTTCCTCTTCCTCCACCTCGTTCTCAGGTCCTCTTCCTCTTCCTCCACCTCGTTCTCGGGTCCTCTTCCTCTTCCTCCACCTCGTTCTCGGGTCCTCATCCTCTTCATCCACTTCGTTCGCGGGTCCTCTTCCTCTTCCTCCACCTCGTTCTCGGGTCCTCATCCTCTTCATCCACTTCGTTCGCGGGTCCTCTTCCTCTTCTTCCACATCGTTCTCGGGTCCTCTTCCTCTTCCTCCACATCGTTCTCATCTTCCACCACGTCCGACTCCCAGCGGTGATGTCCTATCACATGGATAAGATTGCGTGTGTTTGACAGAATAAAGATGATGAGGAGGGAGAGGAGGAAGAGGAGGAGGAGGAAAAGGAGGATTAAAGAGAAGGGGAAAAGGAGGAGGAGGAGGACGAAGAAAAAGAAGAGGGAAAAAAAAAGATGAAAATGAAGAGGTAAAGGAGGAGGAGGAGGAGAAAGAAAAAGTGGAAAATAAAGAGGAAGAGGAGGAATAAGAAAAGGAAAAAGAGGAGGAAGAGGAAAAAGATGATGATTAGGAGGAGGAAGAAAAGGAGGAGGAGGAGAAAGAGGAGGAAGTTGGAAATGTATACAAACAATAGGCGGCAGCCGGCCCCTCCTTGTCTTAACTCTTTGATCATTACCTCCAATTTTCCATCAGCGGAGGAACCATTAGAGACTCGATTCGGGGGATGACGAAGTGTTCCAGCTAATGTTGGTGTCAGTGGTTGTGGTTGTTGTTATTATTGTTGTTAATGGTGGTTAATAGTGGCGGGGTTCTTATGTTTAAGGGTTATACATTTTGTCATGAGTTTAAGATGAGGGCAGTGTGGTATATATTATGAAGATTGTGGTTAAAGTGGTTGGTTGGTGGTAGTGGTGATGGTGATGGTGGTGGTGATTATGGTGGTGATGGTGGTGGTGTAGGTGATGGGGCTTTATGGGTTCTGCATAGTGTGATGAGTTTCGGATGATGAGGACGTGATGTGTATTATGGTGGTGGTGGTGATGGTGGTGGTGGTGGTGATGGTGGTGGTGGTGATGGGGCTTTATGGGTTCTGCATAGTGTGATGAGTTTCGGATGTTGAGGACGTGTTGTGTATTATGATGATAATGACAGAAGCCAAGATCGTCAGATGATGAGACTTATAAGCGGGATATGCAGATGAACTGGTTTGTGTAAACTACTTCCCCTCCCCCTCCCTCTCCCTCTCCCCCCCCCCGAGATGGAGAGGTGGGGGGGAGGAATTGGAAATTGAGAAGATGGGGAGGGGGGAGTAACGCCTCGTCTATCAAAAGGGGTTATCACACTGGGCTTCCACGGGTTTCGCCAGCTCCGACAGTTGAGAGTTCGTTTGAGTAAAAACTACTTCGGTTACAATATATATATATATATATATATATATATATATATATATATATATATATATATATTTTTTTCAAATCTCCAAATATAAAATTATCTTTCCGTTATATGTAGCAAAGATTAATGATGAACTAAGATTGCAAACCTTTGCGAATGTTAGACATATTGATGAAATGTTCTTAGAAAAGTCTAGATTTCTGTAATCGAAGTCCTATACTAGTTATTCAAATGGAGGTTGGAGGTAGGATGTCGTAGGAAAAATAGCCCAGTGTGATAACCCTTTAAAGCTTCCTCCACTATTTAAGGATGTGGTGGGGGTGGGGGGTTAAAGCATACACAAACACTACATTCGTCTCACACCTACCTTAAACCCAATGGCGTCCCCATCCCATTTTAGCACCCCGTGGATGAAGATCATCCTGGGCGCGATGGAGGTATGTAACTTGGTCCTCTGGAAAGAAATAAAAATAATCCAACCACCAGGATCAACACAACCACCACCACCACTACCATCACCACCAAAACCACCAACACCACCACAACCACCACCAAAATCAAAACCACCACCACAACCATCACCATCATCAAAATTACCACCACCACCAAAATCACCACCACCACCACAAACACCACCACTACCACCACCACCAAATAGTTTGGTGTTAGCCAGAAGATAATATATAAAGAGTGCCACCACGGTCTTCCTCTTCCAAGAAAGGGATTTCGATCGGTCCATATCATGGATGAATGACGAACTCGAAAATGCGCGTTAAAAAAAAAAAAAAAAAAAAAAAAAAAAAAAAAAATTATATATATATATATATATATATATATATATATATATATATGTGTATATGTATTGTTACACCCAACGACACTTCTCCCCTCCACTCCATTTAAAGGGAATTCTAAATATAGAGTAAATAAATTATAACATGTTGATGTGGACAAACCAACTAGTGTCAGTCACGGATATTACGTTGCTCATGCACGCGCGCGCGCGCGCACACACACACACACACACACACACACACACACACACACACACACACACACACACACACACACGAATACCAGCGGAATGTGGGTGAAGAGTCTTTCACTTGAGGACCGTCGGTGCTAAACTTAATCACATTAAACCCATCGACAAAGGTTGCACCATCGTAGTCGATACGTTCACGGTGCCGTTGCCGCGCAATGATCCACCGGTGCGCGATAGT
Source organism: Oratosquilla oratoria (assembly GCF_046742065.1). Taxonomy (NCBI): domain Eukaryota; kingdom Metazoa; phylum Arthropoda; class Malacostraca; order Stomatopoda; family Squillidae; genus Oratosquilla; species Oratosquilla oratoria. The sequence goes on from NC_134792.1 coordinate 65,145,459, forward strand.
GCCACGTTGACTGGTTGGAGCCGAGAGAAAGACACGAGAGACTTCGACGTGAGAAAGTGTGAGCAAGAAAGACGTGAGAAAGTGAGAGCACGAAAGAAAGACATGAGAGACTTCGACGTGAGAAAGTGTGAGCATGAGAGATTTTGACGTGAGAGTGAGCATGAAAGACGTGAGAAAGTGTGAGCATGAAAGAAAGACGTGAGAGACTTCGACTTGAGAAAGTGTGAGCATGAGAGATTTTGACGTGAGAGATGTGATATATTTTGACGTGAGAAAGTGTGAGCATGAAAGAAAGACGTGAGAGACTTTGACGTGAGAAAGTGCGAGCATGAAAGACATGAGAGACTTCGACGTGAGAAAGTGTAAGCATGAAAGACGTGAGAAAGTGTGAGCATGAGAGACGGGAGATGTTTTGACGTGAGAAAGTGTGAGCATGAAAGACGTGAGAGACTTCGACGTGAGAAATTGTGAGCATGAGGGAAAGACGTGAGAGACTTCGACGTGAGAAAGTGTGACATCACCCATCGAAGTGATCAACATACTGACCCTTTCCTACAGTGTAAAGTTCATTAAACTAAACTTAATAGACCCACTCCACTTTATGACTTAACGAAGAAGAAATTACTCGTGGTCCTTACCACCACGATTGCGTTCTCTGGTTTCACTTAAGACGTTTTAGGCATTTACTAAAACTAAATCAGTCAACGGAGGGAAGAAATGAACTCTTCTCTTTTGATGTTTTTATGACTTAATTAGAGCCAACACTAATTTTCCCCGCGAGTGATGGAAGAGGCGGTAGGGTGGAAGTGTTTATTGTGGAGATAGGGAGGTGGACCTGGGGTGGGTGTGGATGGGTGTGAGGGAGGGTGGAGGGATAATTATCGTAGATGTGATGACATAGCGGAAATGGTGCATGTAAATATGAAACTGTGTGTGTGTGTGTGTGTGTGTGTGTGTGTGTGTGTGTGTGTGTGTGTGTGTGTGTGTGTGTGTGTGTGATAGAGCCCTTGTGTAGGGGAGTGCGTGTGTGTGTATATGTGTGCCCTTTGTGTGTACTTATGTGTGTGTGTGTGTGTGTGATTCACCACGGTCTTGGATCACGTGTTAGACTCAGTCGACAACTATTACCCGTCCGAAAGAGAGCCGATTTCATATTTTGCTCGATGAAGTGTCCGTGCGTACACGTGTGTGTGTGTGTGTGTGTGTGTGTGTGTGTGTGTGTGTGTGTGTGTGTGTGATTCACCATGGTTTTGGATCACGTGTTGGACTCGTGATCGATAGATATTTCCCTCCCGGAAGAGAGCTCAGAGCTCATATATGACCGATCTATGGATAATGCTGTGACCTTACACGCACACACACACCCAACTCCCCGCCCACGAGAGTTGGAGTAACGACTCGCAGCGCAACGATACTGAAATTATTTCAGACCTGGACGGGATTCGAGCCCAGACCGCCGTAGCGGCAGCGGGGAACTCTAATCACTGCGTCGTGTGTGTGTGTGTGTGTGTGTGTATGTGTGTGTGTCATCAGTTGGCACTCCGGATGGCACTGTACCCTGACGAAGCGGCAGTACTCTTGGCGCCAAGCTGATGACTCCAAGGACGAAGCAGCAGCGAACTCGACTCAATACCGCGACTCCACGCCACCACCTTCTCCCTCGAACTCGGATCCTCGAACTCAAAGTGGAGGACCTATGGTCTCCGTCAGCGGTTCCCTCTTGTCCTCCCGAGTTCTCTTGCTCTGGAATCCAATCGCGTTTGAGTTTTACTTAAACACGAAACAAGAAACTCTTGGATTGCATTTCTGTGTTGAAGAGTTGGGAGCTCGTATGTTGGAAGATGGCTTCATCGTAGATGTGTTCTAAGATGGACGACGTTATGCTCTGGTACAGTCGGTGCCTAAAGTGTGTGCGCAGGCGCTGTGAATGAGTTTATTTTACTGCATTATGTACTGTGTCTGTCGTGCGCTCGCAAATGTGTGTATGTGTGTGTGTGTGTGTGTGTGTGTGTTTATGTGTGTATATACCTAGTTGTATTTTACGGGAAAGGGAGCTATGCTCGTGGTGTCCCGTTGTGTGTGTGTGTTTGTGTGTATATACCTAGTTGTATCTTACGGGAAGGGGAGCTACGCTCGTAATGTCTCGTCTGTGTGTGTGTGTGTTTATGTGTGTATATACCTAGTTGCATTTTACGGGAATGGGAGCTATGCTCGTGGTGTCCCGTTGTGTGTGTGTGTCTTTACCTCCAAGGAGCTCTCGCCTTTTTTATTTACAT
>NC_134792.1:65155234-65167734 GCF_046742065.1 Oratosquilla oratoria
ATGTGTGTGTGTGCGTGTGTGTGTGTGTGTGTTTCTCAATTAAGATATATGGATTTTATCTCTCTCCATATAAGGTCATGGATCACGTGCTGGTCTCCCAGGTGAGAGCTCAGAGGACGTATCATCCAGTCGGTAGATTATACTGTTATCACACCACACCCATACTCTTGCTCTTGAAGGACAGTAAAAGCTTGCAGTATTATTGGAAGTTCACAAACGTTAACGCGGCGTGGATTCGGTACTACTGTACAGTGTGGGACCTTGAGACGTGAACCGGTATACCAGCAAGCTCAGTGTGTGTGTGTGATTCATCATGGTCTTGGATCACGTGTTGGACTCGTGATCGACAGCTATTTCCTTCCCGGAAGAGAGCTCAGAGTTCATATATGATCGATCTATGGGTTATTCTGTGACCTTACACGCACACACACACCCAACTCCCCGCCCACGACTGTGTGTGTGTGTGTGTGTGTGTGTGTGTGTGCGCGCGCGTGTGTGTAGGGGTTATCACATTGGTCTTCCACGGGCTTCGCCAGCGCCGACAGTTGAGAATTCGTTCGAGTAAAAGACGACTTCGGTTACAATATTTTATTTTTAAAATATCCAAATATCAAATTATCTTTCCGTCATGTATAGCAAATCTAAATGATGAACTAAGAGATTATAAATCTATACGAATGTTAGAGATAGTTGAAATATTCTAAGAGAAGTCTAGATATTTGTAAACGAAGTCATATTCTAGTTATCCAAACGAAGTGTGTAGGAAGGATGTCGGAGGAAAAATATCCCAGTGTGAACCCCTTAGACCATATCACACTGTTGAAAAAAGGTTTACTTGTGGGTTTAATGTGTTTGGATAGGGGCGATTAGGGCGCTGTCATCGTGGAGACCCGTGACGCGTGACGTCACTAGGTGTACACGCGTCATGAGGGAGGTATGCAGGAGTTGTGTGGCGCGTTCTAAAGGGTAGGGACAAAACATGACGGAGTTATTGTCCCGGTAAGCTACGCTAATGAGCGAAGTCGTGTTAATTAGTCTTAATGTGAAATAAGGTCTTAATAATGAGTGTACTTCGTGGAAATGCACATATGCGTAGTATGACGTAATTTCATTTATTTGTTTATTTATTTATTTGTTTATTAGTTTTTGCTCGTTACCACTGTTCTACGGATGTTCGGTGGCCGAGCGGGTTATTAGAGCGTCGCTACGTGCGGCGAAAGTCGAGGTGACGGCGGTTCGAACCCTGCCACCGGCGAGTTGGACCAAGGGCATGGTTCATTAAATTCCACGCTACAGAGTCTTCTGTAAGGGTCACCGTCCTAGCCTCCTGATAGGGGGAGTTCCGCGACGTAAAACCAAATCACCAATTTTTTTTTTTTTTTTTTTTTTCATTTTAATTTATTAATATATTTATATATTTATTTTAAACGTGGTTATGAAAATACCATGCTGAGTTGTCAACTTTGCTAATCTTGTCTTCATTATTTCTTAGTTACATAGAGACGGGCCACAGATTGAACTGGACGTTGACAGACCGCGACCCTATTTAGGTAATGCGTGCGCGAGCGTGCGCTCATAAGAACAGACATTGCCTTCCCTTTGTCAGATGTCAGGCCCTGTTTACACTAGCGGTCTCAACCGCGGCGGTTCAATTACAGTGTAAGTCAACGGAGGCGTTCAGACACAACCGCGCAGCTTTTCCTTGATTGTGCTGTACCACCGCGATTTCCGCGCGGTTCAAACCGCTGGTGTGAACAGGTCCATACGGAGGAAGGGTGACGGAAAGTGTAGACTTTGAGTGTCAGCTAGGAAACATCAATGTTGTTAGCGTTTCTACTACCAACGCTTTGATGTTGCGGAGACGACGTTAGACATCGTCAGTGTGTGTACGTGTGTGTGTGTGTGTGTGTGTGTGTGTGTGTGTGTGTGTGTGTGATCAGAGACCCACTATCGGAGATAAAAAAGAAAAGGACTCGAATTCTGTACACAACGATTACTAACTGAAGTCATCTTTGAGTTGATTAAAGAGAACATATATGAGAACAAATATTAGAATATATGAGAACACGTGAGAAGATATATGAGAATATGTGTGAGAACATTATGAGAACATATAATATGTAATGCACACACACACACACACACACACACACACACACACACACACACACACACACACACACCACACACACAACACACAGTGATATATACATCTGTTCGTATGAGAGAGAGAGAGAGAGAGAGAGAGAAAAAGAGGGGGGAGGGGGATAAGAGCCGTCTGCTCTCTTTTGGCGACGTCGTCCATATATAGCAAAAAAAAAAAAAAAAAAAAGAAGTCTTCGTCCGCTTAAGACCTTAATGAGAATCAAGTTACATCGTACCCCTCCTCTTCCATTCCACATCACCCTCCACTCTCTCACACACTCCAACCTTCCATTCCCATACTTTACCCAGTTCTCCACTTTCCTACTCCACCACGCCCCCCGCTTTCACAGCCCACTCAGCACTCCACTTTCCCACTCCACTCAGCTCTCCAATTTCCTACTCCACCCAGCCCTCCACTTCCCACTCCACCCAGCCCTCCACTTCCCACTCCACCCAGCCCTCCACTTCCCACTCCACCCAGCCCTCCACTTCCCACTCCACCCAGCCCTCCACTTTCCCACTCCACCCAGCCCTCCACTTTCCCACTCCACCCAGCCTTTCACTTTCACATTCCACTCAGTCCCTCACTCCCCCACCCCACCTCACCCTCCACTCTTCCACATAAGCCAGCCTCTCATTTTCCTATTCCACATGTAACGCACCCCTCCACTTTTCCACTTCACCCAGCCCTCCACTCCCCCACTCCACTTCGTTCTCCTCTATTCCACTCCAACCCTACATTCTCCTACGTCATACTCCACACAGCCCTCCAAACTCACCCACTCTGTCCTCCACTCCTGCACTCCACATTACCCTCCACTCTTCCACTCCAGCCCATCAGTCTCCTACGCCACGCTCCACACAGCCCTTCAAATTCTTCCACTCTGTCCTCCACTTCCCCTCCAATCTCTACGATTGGAGGGGAAGTGGAGGAGCAGTTGTGGAGTGGTGATTTCTGTCGTAAATAAAGAAGCTTCCAGATGTGCGACGAAGTCGAAGACTCTTCTTGAAGTTTAAAAAAAAAAAAAAAAAAAAAAAAAAATGAGTCTTTGTGTACCATTATTATAATTTTAATTATTACTATTACTTCAATAAACTATTATTACTCTGTTACATCGTTTGTGTTAATAGTGAAGGAGCGAGCTTCTTCATCCACAGCCTGTGCACAAGTTCGTACAACAAAGAAATAGATCAATAGAAAGACATAGAAAGAAATAGAAATAAATAACATTCTATAAACAGCCTCCACTAAACACAGACGAGTACATCAAATAAAATAACAATAAAATAGCGAGAACGTCCAGAAGGATAGAAGCGCCGGTCAATAGCAGTCCATAAGGACGTTCCCTTTCTCACACTTGAAGACTTCTGGGGGCAGTCCCAAGGTCAGACGGTGTCCTTTGGGCCAACGAGGACCTCGTTAAGGAAGTTAGACGCCCAAGCTGTTCTATTCAGTCAGACTCTCTTCTCTTGGCAGCTGAGCTCTGCTATCGGCGTCTCGTGTGTGTGTGTGTGTGTGTATGTGTGTGTATGTGTATGTGTTGGTTTCATTATGGCGTTGGATCACGTGTTAGACAGCTGTTACCTTCTCGGATGAGAGCTCAAATCTCGTATAAGGCCCGATCTGTGTGTGTGTGTCTGTGTCTGTCTGTGTGTTTCATTATGGTCTTGAATCACGTGTTAGACAGCTGTTACCTTCTCGGATGAGAGCTCAAATCTCGTATAAGGCCCGATCTCTGTGTGTGTGTGTGTGTGTGTGGGAGAGAGAGAGAGAGAGAGTGTGTTTGTGTGTGCTTTCTCCGTGGTCACCACATGTTGGACTCAGATGAGAGCCATAGCTCATATATGGTTCAATCTACGAGTAATACTGTGACTTTATATACACGCACATATACATAACTCCTTGTCCACCAACTCTTGGCGAGGCTCGAACTCGTGTCTTCATAGTCGCAGGTTCGAGTCCCGCACTCCTCTCCGCGATGATTGCAGTTACCTGCCTTCCAGCACTCCCCAAAACGCATCATAGAGCAAAGAGGAGGGCCTCAGCCACATGTACTCAGCGCTTCCTGGCGTATGCTCCTCTCCACCTAACCGGAGAAGAGACCTTTGGGAAAGAATTCCATTCTTGCGTCGCAGTCACCAGATGGCGTTGGGAAAAGGATTTTCCCACAACGAAGTCAGCGATCACATCAGGGCAGCCGGAGTGAGACGATAAATCTTAATAATTGTAATAAATGATAATAATAATAATAGGTTTATTGTGTTAACAATGATGCAGCGATACACTGGCAATGTACAATTTGAGCTAACTGCAGGCGTAGATTAAGCTGAATTAATGATGTTCATCATGAACGGAATAGCTTTGTTCTTGTATCGATCAGTCCTCGGCTCTCCAATGGGCACATGTTTGTTGTTGTGCCTGGTGGAGTGGCGTGGTAGAGGAGCGTTAGAGAAGTGTCGGTGAAGAGGGTGTGTGAGTAGATCTTCTCCAAACTTCCTCATTGCTTCCACCATCTTTGATGTTGCGACGAGTTGTGTCGATCTCAGTGTCATGTAACGAACGCCTAACTGGCCCCTGCCCTGAACTGGGTCCTTGGGGGGTCGAGACCCCGCTCGTGTCTCTGTTCATCCTTCGTGTGAACGGCTTGTATAGTTGTAGTTGTAATTGGTGTTCGTTTAGGAATAGTGGACCCTGCTCTTGATCAAATATAAATAAATAAATAAATAAATGAAAAAATAAAAATAAATCAAAGATCTCCGTTAGTCATAATCTCGTGAATAGATAAATAAATTAATGAATTAATAAATAGATTAAATTTTGGTCCAGTGTCTGCATTAACAGAATGGAAACTGGAAGTACGTCACTATACCTTAACGTTTAAATTAAAACGTACGAGTGACAATGATTATATGCTAACTTGACTACCTTCAATTAACGGAGTTAAGATAGCAGAGGTGACGTCATCGGAAGCGTGCTGGTCTCGCATAAGCTTTGTTATGGGTTCGAATCCCGCACTCGTCTCCTGCCCCCAACAGTCCAAGCACACAATAGGGGAAAGGTGACGGCTACTCAGCGCCTCCTGGCGTAGGCTTCTCACCACTTAAGCGGGCCCTACACGCTCAATATTATTTCGCAATATTCCATATTGTACAATATTATTGAGGAGGTACACGTGTTGACCTGTACATTTGATGTCTTTAGTATATTGTGCCATTCTTCACTACCATTCCCACACCGTCAATAATGTTGCACAATTAAGGAATATTGCACAAATAAGGAATATTGCGCAATAATATTGATCATGTAGGGCCTGAATAAGAGACTGTCGCCCAGCTTAGGTTATGTTGATTGGGTTGTGGAATGGTGTATTGTGTTTGTGTAAATGAGGTGCGGGTAGGTCACTGAATGCTTGCTTAAATGCGGGGCACAGCCTCCGGGTAGTCTATACACAGCATTTGGGTCCCTGGGGTGGAATGGGGAGTGGGTGGGTGGGTTGGGGAGTAATTTCACCCACAGTGGGTTGCATTTGGCGGGGGTGGGAGGTTCTCAAAGGTAAATGAAATCGTCTATCCTGAGCCAGAATAAAATCTCTAAAGTTGTTCATAAAAGCTCTAGGCAAGTCGAGGTATTTTTTTATGTTTCTGCGAAGACGTGCATGGATGTTTCGAAACGAATTTTATTTATTTCTGGTGTTAGCCAGAAGAAAACTATTAAAGTATGGCAATTGGTTTCATGGGGATAAGCCAATGGCCGTCCTATGGTTGAATAAAATCTTCTGGTACTAGCCAGAATAAATACTAATAATTACGTAACCTAGATAAACAGGCTAATCAATGTATATACTGTATATATATATATATATATATATATATATATATATGTATATGTATATATACATATATATACACACCTAAAGTGAATCGCTAGTGCCAGCGAAGTCATACAAATAATCTTTCAGGCCGTCGCCCTTAGCTTGACATCAAGTCAGGTCTCTGTTCGATTCCTGGGAGGGCGACGGTCGGAAAATATTATATATATATATATATATATATATATGTGTATATATATATATATATATGCACATATAATATATGTGTGCGTGTGTGTGTGTGTGTGTGTGTGTGTGAGGCGTCTAGAATAAGTGGTAAATGACACACCTTGGTAGGGAAATATGGTTCTTAGAGCGTTTGATATTAAGAAGCAAAATGGCTTGCGCACGACGCCAGCATTTTCCCCTTTCTATCCTAGACTCCTCATACGTATGTGGAAACATACATCCATTATATGCATTTATGATGAGAGGAAGGAAAGGATGGTGGATGGGAGTGGAGTGGGTGGGAGTGGGAGTGGATGTGTGTCTTTTGACTTGGCTACCTCTCTTACAAGGGGGAAAAATCCCTTGTTATACAGATAGATGGATATATGTATATATACGAGTATACTCGTTTATTGCGAAGGGCATTCAGTAAGTGAATAGCATCATGGGGGTATAACTCTTAGAACAAAATAATTAAACAGCAATTAGGTTGCAGCAGTCAATTAGGTTGCAGTCACGTTCCTCCCGAAGGCAATTGGCTAGGTTCACACCTCTCACGCCTTTCTCACGTTGGTCCCCCCCAGTCTTTATCTCACTTTAACTCACGCGCTTGTTTTCACACATGGGTACGTTAGCCTCTCACGCTTCCCGTGAGCTCGTTACTTTTCACTCACCACTCTCACGCCTTGTTACTCTCACGGTTCATTTCGCTCACGCCTTGTTTCTCACACCCACGCCCATTTCCGTCGCTTCGGGCGGCGGCAGCAGTCACGCCCGCCGTTGCAGAGTTCATTTGTATTCGGGCGTGCGCGCCCACTTGCTCAAGTGAAGCGGTGCGGAGGTCGTGTCCTTATCCTCCTCCTCCTCCTCCTCCTCCTCCTCCTCCTCCACCTCCTCCTCCATCTCCTCCTCCTCTTCCTCCTCCTCTTCCTCCTCCTCTTCCTCCTCCTCCTCCTCCTCCTCCTCTTCCTCCTCCTCCTCCTCCTCCTCCTCCTCCTACTCCTACTTTTCCTCTTACTCCTCCTTTTTTTCATCATCCTCATCCACTTCCTCGACCTCCTCTTCCACCTCGACCTCCTTCTCCTCCACCTCTTCCTTCTTCCTCTTCGTCGCCCTTCTTATCCACTTTCTCGTGCTCTTCTTCCGTTTCCTCCTCCTCCTCCACTTCATCTTCTGATTCCTCGGCCTCCTCCACCTCTTCCGTCTTCCCTACTTGTACTACTCATCCTCCTCCTCCTCCTCCTCCTCGTCTTCTTTCTCCTCCTCGTCCTCTTCTTCCACTTCCACGTCCTGATCAACCTCTTCCTCTCTTCCTACTCCTCCCTCCTCGTCCTCCTCGTCCTCCTCGTTGTCATGCTCCTCCTCCTTTCCTCCTCCTCCTTTCCTCCTCCTCCTGTCCTCCTCCTCCTGTCCTCCTCCTCCTTTCCTCCTCCTTTCCTCCTCCTCCTCCTTTTCTTCCTCCTCCTCCTCCTCCTTTCCTCCTCCTCCTCCGCCTCCCCTTCCTCATCCACCTTCCTCGCGCCAACCCTTGGCGGATCCATACGTACATTTGGAGAGAAAAGTACTGACTTTTTTTTTTTTTTTTTTTTAAGTAATTGTGCAATTGGTGTATAGTCGAGGACACAAGTTCCTCCACAGTTTCTGGTGCTCACAATTGGTGTTTGGCACCAGAGACGTGTGTACTCTCGGTACCCGACACCAACGAGTATACACCAGTGGATCAACAAAAACATCTACACGTTCCCAAAACGGTCACCAGATGGCGGTCGCTTCTCCAACAGCGTGTCACTTTAAACTCCTTTTGAACCCTCGTCCGTGCTAGCAGGACGCTGAAGAACGTCTAGGTGCTTGGAGGTGCTGCGTGGGGTAGAGGTGCTGCGTGGGATAGAGGTGCTGTGTGGGATAGAGGTGCTGTGTGGGGTAGAGGTGCTGCGTGGGATAGAGGTGCTGTGTGGGGTAGAGGTGCTGCGTGAGGTAGAGAGGTGCTGCGTGGGGTAGAGGTGCTGTGTGGGACAGATAGGTGCTGCATGGAATAGAGGTGCTGCATGGGGTAGAGGTGCTGGGTGGAATAGAGGTGCTGCGTGGGAGAGATAGGTGCTGCATGGAATAGAGGTGCTGCGGGAAGTAGAGGTGCTGCGTGGAATAGAGGTGCTGCGTGGGGTAGAGGTGCTGGGTGGAATAGAGGTGCTGCGTGGAATAGAGGTGCTGCGGGAAGTAGAGGTGCTGCTTGGAATAGAGGTGCTTTGTGAAGTAGAGGTGCTGCGTGGAATAGAGGTGCTGCGTGGAATAGAGGTGCTGGCCCGTGGTCTCGATCCATACGTGCGTGTTTTGAGTGTCCGGCCGGGTACCCCTTTGGAATTAATTGCTTGTTGGTCCTCCTACGCGAAGGGAGAAAGGAACAAGGAATACATCAACATCTACTACTACTACTACTGTATCTACTATCTACTGCTTCTAACACTCGGCGTGAGCGTAATGCCCTTAAAGTAGACTATAACTTTGATCAAAGGTAGACTTGTAATTTTTCTATGAGGGAGAAGGGGTCTACGATCGTTACGATCTACCATCTACTATCTACCACGCGCACTACTACTACCACATAGCCTGACCGTAATGCCCTATAGGTAGACTATAAATTATAATTATTCTTTGTTGAGGGAGAAGGGAGCGAGAATGATATTGCGATCTACTGCTACATCTACTATCTACCGCTTATGACCATATTGCCCTAAAGGTAGACTGTAAATGATACTTTTCCTTGTTGACTACTCCCCCCTTGGGAGGGGTAGCCTTCACCATTTAAATTACTTTTGAGAACAGAAGTCATAATCCCTGTGTATAAGTATGAACCAATTTCCTCGACGCAAAGATAGTCTTTGGGGACTCGTTTGTCAGTGTGGAAACGGTCCACCATCTCCTCTTAAAGAGAGAAAGAGAGAGAGAGGAGAAGAGAGAAGTCTGAGAATCTCATGATCACACTTAGCGAAATAGAATGGATGTTAAAACAAAAGTGTATAAATCCTCAGAACATACGGACTACATACATGTTTGTATATTGTTGTGGTGTTAAAAGCAAGTGTTTCATTAAACACAGACGCGACGCCCAGACTAAAGGGGAACTGCCCTAATGGACTCCTTCGATGTGAGGAATCTCCCTTCGTGTTTTATTCTGGTGAATTTTATTCACTTGGGGTCATGTTAGGTCACTTGGGGTCATGTTGGGTCAGGTCGATGAGGATTCGACGGTCTCTCGAGTCTCCCCGTCGGATGAAGATGACCTTCTTCTTCTTCTCCTTCTTCTTCTTCTTCTTCTTAATCTTCTTCTTCTTCTTCTTCTTCTTCTTCTTCTTCTTCTCCTCCTACTCCTCCTCCTCCTCCTCCTCCTCCTCCTCCTCCTCCTCCTCCTCCTCCTCCTCCTCCTCCTCGAGCTCCTCCTCGAGCTCCTGTCGCTGATTGAAGTCTCTCTCTCTCTCTCTTTTTTTTTTTTTTTTACCAGAACAAAAACTACAATAATCATCATGTCGACGAGTTTAGCTCTCCAGGGTTCCAAAATACTTGATAAATGATCTGAGTGGCACCAGAGGATTATTCGAATAACGGAAGTCTTTGGGAGAGGTCTTGAGTTCAGCAGTGGACTATGAATGGCTGACGGGTGGATGGATGGATGGATGGATGGATCAGACGATGCCATTCTTGGACGAGAGTGCCACGGTTATGAGAAGTGGCACCGAGGGTCACCGTGGAAGAGGAGGAGGAGGACAAGGGCGAGTGGTCCTCGTTCTCGAGAGGTCATCCTTGTGGGGTTCATATGAAACTTGAGGACGACTCCAGTGCCCATTTCAGTCCGAAGGTCGACCTCGACCCTTCGTCAGAATGAGATTGTTTGACTTCAACTTCTTTGTGGATAGAGGTTGACCATCGTATTCTTAGGCCCTGTTCACACGAGCGGTTTCAACCGCCGCGGTTGAAATCGCGGCGGTTCAGGTACATTGTAAGTCAATGGAGACGTTCACATTCAACCGCCCGTGTAGTTTCTCTATGACTATGCGGTTCAAGAATCTCGTCAAATGTGAATTTGAAAATCTAGAAGACGACATCCCTTACAGTATTCTAGACTTCACTAAGTCTACAATGTGTCTAATATTTTTATTCTAGGTTTAACTTCTCTTAGGTGATTTGGCATTTGGGGATTCGAAGAATAGAATATTGTTACCGAAGTCGTTTCTAATCGAACTCGCTTAAATCGCGTAGGTGGGACGAGCTTAAAACACATTATGTGCGCCATAACCTCTATTAGTGTGGGTTAATTAAAGGGAACCGTTTTATTTTTATTTTATTTTATCTTATTTTTGCAATAGTAGTAGCTCAAGCCCCGAAAGGTACGTTGTGCGCGTTGCGATTAATTAGTTAATTCATTATAATTATTATCCTACCACAGCCATTGATGGCGTGTGACGCGCATCCTACTACCTGGCATCCTATTTTAGGTAAGCGCGTTGTTGGTAGGTTCGGTTAATAAAATGATCAGTCTCGTACTTTGCAGCTCGAAGGAAAACAGCCCACTTCAGAACTAAAGAATGAGTGTTCTAGACAATCGTTTGACGATAATCGTTGAGCCATGAACGATCATCGTTGAGCGATAATAATCACACTGAGCAAAACATACCTTTAGCCTTCCAGAAGACTTCCTTTCGCCGATGTTTGGGTCGCCTCCCCGCCTGGCCAGGGCTGTCCGGGACCAACGCAAGGAGCACTTGGCGGGTCCCGGGTATCGAACTCATGACCATCTGCTCATGAGTTCGACACGGTATCCACTGGGCAACTACGCGTTATTGACCTTCAAATCCTCGGCTCTTTATGCTCGTAGGGTCCCACACGCCCGCAGCTGAATGGAATCGCCTGGTAGAAGAAAGACAGACAGACATAATAGAATTCGGGAAGGCATTAATGAAGTCCAAATAAACAGAAATGTAAAAACAAAAACAGAAAAAAAAACATAATTTTCGTTGTGGAGTGGCGGTGGATGTGGTGTAGTTCACGCGAAGGAAGACTCTTGACGATAGTCCGGAGGAAAAAAAAAAAAAAAAAAAAAAAAAATTAAGAGCGTCGGGAGGGAAGGTTTCCTAAGCTGAAAGTATATTACTCTAGCCAAAAAAAAAAAAAAAAAAAGTATCGCATAGGCTTAGGCATTGTTATGAGAAAGCGTCTACGAACTGATGGTGTTGTTAGTGGCCTGGAAGAGGGTCCTCCATGGTAAGCTTCCAGGTAGATACCCTTTAGATCCCCTCACCCCTACCCATCTTTTTTTATGGTATGGGTGGCGAATCTATACTCTCTGTGGCGAACATAGGTGGCAGGGGAATATGGGTTAAATAAAAAATATTCTGTTCTAACGTTTCGACTCCCTGTCGTCATCTTCAGGGTAATCCTGACGCCACTCTTATCTCCCGATCTCGCTTTCCAGTTAACCAAAACAAAGTCTGCAAAGGATGCCACAGAACCGAAAACCCTTAAAGTCCTGGATCCAAGTCACCCAAAACTCCTCATAAGGTGTTATTACATTGGGCAATTTTTCCTCCGACTGTTGGAGCAGACTTGCTGGAGGAAAATAATTTGACGGCGGAAAAAGTGCTGGAGGTGGGCGATACCGCCAATTAGTCGGAGAAAAAATAGCTCAATGTGATAACGTTATTACGTGGACAAATGAAGTAAAACGTGGTGCCGTATTGAAGATGTTTGTCAGTTCATGTCCGTGACGTATGCCCGTGACGTGGCACGTGACCCAGACGCGTACGTAGATTCGTGCGTAGATAAACACGTAGACGCATGCGTAGATTCGCGTAGATTCGTCATGCGTAATTATAGGTGAAGAAGGTTCGTTTGATCACCTGCTTTTCTTCCTTCAGTGAAACCTAACCCTACCACCCAGAAACCTACCACCTCATACCACCACCTCATACCACCACCACCTACCACCACCACCACCCGATCGATATACTCATTGAAACCTTCTTCGTGATCCAATCGCAACCTTCCACTCCCCCTCCACCACCACCCCTTCCACCACCACCACCATCCCTTCCACCACCTCCACCTCCACCACCTACCCCTCCACCACCTCCCCTCCACCACCACCCCCTCCACCACCTCCCCTCCACCACCACCCCCTCCACCACCACCCCCTCCCTCTCCCACCAACCCCTCCACCCCCTCCACCACCACCTCCCCCTCCACCACCACCACCCACCCCTCCACCTCCCCCTTCACCACCACCACCACCACCACCTTCCCCTCCCCTTCCCCGTCCACCATCACTAC
>NC_134792.1:65182734-65187734 GCF_046742065.1 Oratosquilla oratoria
CCGAAATCCCTCACGCAGTTACCAGACGCGCGCGGTACCATCGATCCACGGCGGGGTGGCACTGTGGCACTGTTGGGTGGAAGAGAGGGAGACAGCTGGGTCGCTTGTTGGCACTCCTCGTCACTGAAGACATACATGAAAATGCCATATGTTGACAAATGACTCTGCATCTCTCTCTCTCTCTTTCTCTCTGCCAGAGGACGTGGTAAACAGTTCCTCAGTTGAGCTGTTCAAAAGAAGGTCAGACAAGGTTGCCACACACTCATTAGTGTAAATACTAGTGTGAATTACCGGTGACCTTTTAACGGTACCTCCTCGGCATGGAATGTAAAACCTTTTGAGGTATTGAGGTTCTTTGTAACTCTCTCTCTCTCTCTCTCTCTCTCTCTCTCTCTCTCTCTCTCTCCCTCTCTCTCTCTCTCTCTCTCCCCCCCTCGTCTTCGTCTTAGATTCTTCCTCATAGTTTTCGTCCTCCTCCTCCTTCTTCTTCTCCTTTATACAACCTCTTATTTACATACTGGGTTGTTAGATCGTTGATCCAGTGCACTAAGGTTGCTTTATGCCCAGCAAATTCGAGTTAATTCAGAATACCACACAATTAATGTGTGTACAATTAGGTCTTGTGCGTGCACACACACACACACACACACACACACACACACACACACACACACACACACACAGGTGGGGGGGAGGGGGTCAGACGAGTGGAGTTGATGCAGTCCAGAGCAATCAATGGGAGTTGAAGTTTCGGGGAGGATTAGAACTCGGGACCACTAAGGGAACAGGGTCAAGTGGCGATTTCTGGGATAGAGTGGGGATCCGGTAGTGTCGATGGTGGTGGAGGGGCTCGGGGGGAGGTGGTGGTGGTGATAATAAAGGTGATGAAGACATCCGCGATAGTGACGACACGTGGTGATGATTGTGGCTAATGTGGTCGTGGTGATGATGGTGATGACGGTGGTGATGGTGATGAAGACACTGGTGGTGATTGTGATGGTGATGGTGATGAAGGGATGATGGATGTAGTGGTAGGTTGTAATTGTGGTGGTGATGACAGGGTGATGGTAGAATGTTGTAGTTGTGATGAGGGTGTAGATGGTGGTGATAGGGACATTGGTGACGACGGTGATGATGACGGTGACGGCAATTTGTGATTGTGATCAGGGTGGAGGTGGTGGTGGTGATAGGAATGGTTTTGGTGTTGACCTGATGGTGGTGATCGTCCTCATGTACACCAGCGTTTCACACCTCCAAACCTAGTACCCCCTGTAATCACTTCTAAGTATCCCACTCACCACTCTGTCGGTTGCCAGGCCGGACGGTCCTTCACCGTTTTCACTATGCCTCTCCAGATGGTTCTATCCTCTGTCAATTCCTTCCAGTCCTCTCTTGGTGCCACCTTCTCCACGTCCTTATTTACTCCATCCATCCATCTGTACCTGGGTCTCCCTACTGGTGGTCTGCCCTCTACTCCTCCTTCCATCACCTTCTTTGGTAGTCTGTCTGCCTCCATATGTACGCAGTGTCCAGCCCACCTTGCTCTTCTTCCCCGTATTTCATCCTGAATGTACAGTTGTCGAGTCTGATCTCTAATTTCCCTGTTATGTCTTCGTCTCCATATCCCTTCTTCATCATATACTGGGCCGGGGATTCTTCTCAGGATATTGTTTTATATTTTTTTCTAAGTAGCCCAACACCCCCTAATAACTAATATCTTATTACTAGAAGGGTAAAGGAAAGTCTATGTATGCATCCCTTCCTAACACCCCCTAGAACTGATTTCAGCACCTCTAGGAAGTTCTAACCCCCCTAGGTTGGGAAACGCTAATCTAGACGATCGTCGTTGTGGCCCCATCCCAAAACACTGGGCTAATTTTTGGTAGTACGTGGGCTCTTGTCGTATCCTACATACGATTTGAAGACGTATTTTTTTTTTTTTTTTTTTTTACATTGTCTTTTGGTCTGCTAATTTATAAATCCATATTTCTTCTTCCTCTTCTTTCCTTTTTTCATTCTTTAAATGAGTCTCCAGTCGTTGAAGAAACCAAGTAACTCTTATCCGTAGGGGTGTCACTGAAATTCATTAATGCGTAAAATTATAGGGACTGGGAGAAAGCAAGACGTGGGAGAGAGAGAGAGAGAGAGAGAGAGAGAGAGAGAGAGAGAGAGAGAGAGAAGGGCGTAACGAAGGTGAAGACGAGGGCGAGGTAACACGAAGCGGACCGGGAGTCGACCTTTAGGCCCTGTTCACACTAGCGGTTTCAACCGCCGTGGTTTGAACAGCGGCGGTTCAATTACTATGTAAGTCAAAAGGAGGGGTTCACACACAACCGCGCAGGTTTTCCTTGATTATGTGGTACCGCCGCGGTTCAAACCGCTAGTGTGAATAGGGCCTTAAAGTTAGCCAGAATGAAGTCTGCAGGTTTTATCTTCGTCTGACTAAAATCGTCATATTGAAACGTGAAGAAATATGAGAAATATGATATATATAAGAATATAATGAAATATGAAGAAATATAAGTACAAAGGAGGAAGAAAGGAAGGAAGGAAGGTAAGCGTTGATAGGAACAGAAAACGGGAAGAGTGAAAATAGAAAGTATGAAAATAACTGGATGTGGAGGACGAAATGAAGAGTAAATTGAAAGGAGGAGGAGGAGGAGGTCAAACAGATCAATGCCGGAAAGACGGATGGAAGGATGGATGGGGATGGAGGAGGAACTGAGGATGGGAAGGTTTGGGGAAAGACTGATGACGTCACACAATGAATATGGAGAGGATTTTTTTTTTTTTTTTTTTTTTTTTTAGACGTTTTAATTGTGTAGTTAACTTCTGGAGTTATTTTGCGAATGGAGATTAGTCCCAAGTTATGAAAGAATGATGAGGGGCGGTGGACCGTAGGGGTGTCATCAAAGTCCCATATGGGGAATAAAGGAAGTTAAGTAGGGTGGTTAAGTTATAGGGAATATTGTACGTGTGTGTGTGTTTGTGTGTGTGTGTGTGTGTGTGTGTGTGTGTGTTGGCGGGATGATAGGATATTAAATGGAGAAAGATGATTACAATATAACGATAGATGTGGTGGGGGGTGGGGGGCGTTTTTTTTTTTTTTTTTTTTTTTTTTTTTTTTTTTTTTTCTTCTCTCGTAGACAAAGAAACAAAGGAGCTATGAAAGGAGGGCATAAGAAGACCAGAATGATATGAAGCAAGGAAACACTTGAAAGAAGCAAAGAAAGAACAAGTGAAGAAGAAGAAGTAAGAAGGGACATTGATGGAGAAGAGAGGGAGAAGGAAGAGAGATGGTGATGGAGAGAAAAAAAAGAGTCTTGAAAATATGATTACCGGGACTTAGTTACAAAGAGCCCTCCCGTCCGGTCTTGGTTACGACAAAGAGCCAATCCTACCAGGACGAAGAAAATCATTGCATCACGCTCGAGCTTATAAAGCCACCTTATCCTGAGCAGCCCATGGAAGCCATCTTACCCCAACTGGGCTCATAACCCAGCTGGGCTACAAGGGTCCTGTGACTCCCACTGGGCTAATAATAAGGCTATCCTCTCTTAACTGGGCTTCGAGTGGGAGGATCAAGAGGGAGGTGGGGTAAGGGTATATGCCAAGTTGTGGCTTGGCTTCAGCCATCAAGGGAGGATCTGTAGGTCACTTGGTGGCTTCAGGAGAGTTTCAGAAGAGTTGTCTGTGTCGTGTGCAGATATCAGAGTCCCACTTTTTGGTCCTGTGTTTATATATGAAAACGTGATACTAACCTCTTACTGCGTGTGGGCGATCACGTGTATTTTTATCACTTAGCTTAATCTCAAAATGAGACGCAGGCGACACAGGCAACGCAGCACAGAGCAGAGGCAGGCTTCTTGATGCTGAATTGAAGTATAGTTTGAACTTCTCTCTCACTTGAAATGCTGAAGAAGTACATCTAGAAGCATTTCAAGTAAGAGAAGTTCGAACTGTACTTCCATTCAGCAACAGGAAGTCTGACTTTTTCTGTGCTGCGTCGCCTGTGTCACCTGTGTCGCCTGCGTCTTAGTTTGCGCTTAGGCTTACCGCTGCATTACCTCTGACCTTAGCGGGGTGGCGTGGGTGAGTGATGACCCTTCATCCAAGAGGAGCTAAGATAGAGAGGGACAATGAAGAGGTGTTTGGGTGTTGGTGAAATGGGTGTAGGGTTACTGTATATGCTTTGTATGGGTCAGCCCACCTATAAAGGGGAAAAGGCCTTTAGTATATATATATATATATATATATATATATATATATATAATGTGTGTGTGTATGTGTGTGTGTGTGTGTGTGTGTGTGTGTGTGTGTGTGTGTGTGTGTTTTTCTCTATGTTCTGCACCGTGGGATGTGAAATTAATATACATTTTGTAATCAGGTGGGATGCATTGATGTTAGCTAAGGTTTTTGGAAATCAGATAGAAGCGTAGATTGTTGTGGTTTTGAGAAAAAAAAATAGACTGTCAAGCTTTGGTTCTCTTTAATATTAGTGACCATAATCTTGTAATTGATGGATTGAAGGATTGATGGATGTATTGTTAATTACTTCAGGTTCTATATTTGGGGAATTGACGTCATCAAGTCCATTTTCCGTCTCAGACTTGTCAGGTCCAATTAGTCCTGGACCCCTCCGCGGCTCAGTTGGAATAAAATCGCCTGGCGACAAACGAAGAGGACGGGCAAGTACCACACGGAACGTAGATGTGGTGGCACACTTAGCATTTCTCGATAGCATGCTACTTGTTTTTGCTACTTTGAGTAGAAACTACTTCAGTTACGATTTTTTGTTTTTTAAATGTTAAATTACTCTCGCGTCATATAGCGAGAAGCTGAATGACAAATTAAGAGAAGTTAGACCTAGAATACGAATGTTAGACACATTCTTGAGATGTTCTTACGGAAGTCTAGAACATCGTAAACGAAGTCAGTTTCTCCTCAAAGCCGCCTTAAGACAGTGGTGGGGTGGAATCACGAAGTAAAAAAAAAAAAAA
>NC_134792.1:65195234-65207734 GCF_046742065.1 Oratosquilla oratoria
TGTGCGCGTGCGAGAAGCTCTTTTTTTTTTTTTTTTTTACAAGGAAAGAAGCGTAGGATTAAAGGATCTGTCCTCTGGCCCACCGGAGATGTCCCTCGGGAGAGTCCAGCAACACTTTCATTCCTTCACCTCGGAGATGCCAGATGTGACGTGACGGGCCCGGGGGGAGGGGGGAGGGGGAGGTGGGGGGAGGTTGGCACTAAATAGGAGATCAGAGGGACCATTAGTGCCACCCAGGAGAGATATTACATCTCTGTTGACAGAATGTTTTTTTTTTTTATTATTATTATTTATCCTGTTATATGTCTTTCAGTATTTTTATTTTTATTATTTTTATTTTTATTATTATTTTTATTATTATTTTTATTATTTTTTTCTCTTCCACGTTTTTTTTTTTTTTTTTTTTTTTTTTTTCATCCTCGTCTACTTTCTTCTTCTTTGATCGGGATTCCATTTTCTTTTAGTCATGTCCTAGAATCCCTTTGTTTCTGAGTGCCACCCTTTCTAGATTTGTTTCTAGCTAGTGCCGAGTGGATTCTACTCAAGACAGAATAACCCCAATCGATAGTCACCCAGATTCAAAAAGCGTGTCCTCACCCGCCCCATCATACACAACAAAATCGTGTATCACTAGCCAGAATAAAACCTGAAGAGTTCGCCATTTCGACAAAGGGCGTCTGGCACTGAGGACTCGATGGCACTGAGGGCCACAAGGACCGAGAGGTTGATGATGATGTGTGACACAAGTCCAAGTTCTGTTTCATTTTGTGGTTGTTTGTTTACATCGGCTTGACAGGTGATTGGCTGGCGAACACGAACAGAAGTACCTTTCCAACTTACCTCATCCTCCGCGTAAGTGGTTTACCAAGTCTCTACCGTGCTACGCTTTATGTAATCAAGATTTTGGTGTTTAGTTATCTCGTATTGTTCTTGGTTAAGAACTCTGATACTTATCCTTTGGGTAGTCTGGTTTTTAAAACAGTACACGCTCAGATAACTCCTTTTATTTATTTATTTGTTTTTGTTTATTTATTCTTATATATTTGAAAGATAATATTCATAAAAAAGTGTTCACGATTCCCGAATTCACAACAAGTAAAAACCTTTGTTAAACTTGAGTTTCTTTATGCTTGCCCTAGTTCGCAGGTGGCCGTGATTAAGGCCGAAAATATATATATTTTTTTTATCAAAAGGGTTCTTTGTTCCACTGAGAACTAGGACGGACGTGCTTGTTAACAATCAATGGTTTTATACCAATCAGGCCCGCGTATGTAGGTATGATGGTGCCCCCATCCAGTAGAAAATGTCTAAACTGCACTTGGCAATATTTGTAATAGATCCTTAGTTAATAAGAACATTGGAAGAACATAAGAACCCTAAGGTCGTCACCTCGCTGCAATAGATTAAGTTTTATATATCTCTATTTAGCTATTTCGTGCTCCTCTTCACTCTCCTCCTCTTTTTTTTTTCTCTTGATGTGTTTTTCTCTCTCTCGGTCTCTCTCTCGGTCTCTCCTCTCTTCTCTCTCTCCTCTCTTCTCTCTCTCCTCTCTTCTCTCTCTCTCTTCTCTCTTCTCTCCCCTCTCTCCTCTTTCTCCTCTCTCTCCGTCTCTCCCTCTTTCTCCTCTCTCTCCGTCTCTCCATGGAGGAGGGCCATTGGATCTAGTCTGTCCCATTGTAGTGCCATGAGGACTTCTCTTTCTCCCTCTTTCTCTCTCTCTCTATCTGTCTCTTTCTCCTCTCTCTATCTCCCTCTCTCTCTGTCTCTTTCTCTTGTCTCTACCTCCTTCCCTCTTTCTCTCTCTCTCTCTCTCTCTCTCTCTCTCTCTCTCTCTCTGTTTTCTCTATCTCGTGTTTATCTCTCCTGGATTTTCTCTCCTTCTCACCCTTCCACGTTTATCAGAAACAAATCTGAGGAGGAATGTGGTGTGTGAACTGGACGTTCGAGATGTCTATCAGTATCAGAGAGTGCTTGGACCAAAGTTATCTATCGTACATTCCTCTTAACAAGGTATTTTATATAACGCACGTGCATACATACGTACATGTGTACATACATATGTACACATGTACGTACACACATACAAATATAAATACATACACATGCACACATACAAACATCTGTACATTTGTACATACACACATGCATACATATACATACGTGCGCACATACATATACATACATACACATGTATATATTTTCGGCCAACATACTTTAGATATTTTGTTAAGGCTAGCGTCTGAAGCTTTTGTGCTCATAAGTACCTTTGTGTGTGTGTGTGTGTGTGTGTGTGTGTGTGTGTGTGTGTGTGTGCATGTGTTTGTAAATTCATCTCTTAAAACTTCGTCGTCGTCTTCCTATTCTTGTTTCTTGTTCCTCTTCCTATTCTTCTTCCTATTCTTCGTCCTCTTCCTATTTTTCTTCTTCCCATTCTTCTTCCTCTTATTTTTCTTCTTCCACTTCCTATATTTCTTTTTCCTATTCTTTCCGTTCTTCTTCTTCCTATTCTTCTTCTTCTTCCTATTCTTCTGCCGAAAATACCTCGTCACTCCCTTTGTTCCCCTCATTCCTCCCCTCTTTCCCCTTTCGTGGCACCGTGAAGTTCACCACACTTCTTTCAGCGACCTCCCCTCTCTCCCGCCACACCTCTCGGGCGCGCCGACATAACCTGGCTCTACAGATAGGTTTTTCTTCTTCTTTGTTCTCTTCTTCTTCTTCATCTTCTTCTTCTTCGCCGTCCTCTTCTTGTCCTTCTTCCTCTTCGTCCTCTTCTTCTTCTTCTTCTTCTTCTTCTTCTTCTTCTTCTTCTTCTTCTTTGTCCTCTTCGTCCTCTTCTCCTTGTTCTTCGTCCTCCTTTTCTTGTCCTTCTTCCTCTTCGTCCTATACTTCTTGTCTTTCTTCCTCTTCTTCTTGTCATTCCTCTTCGTCCTCTTATCCTTCTTCGTCCTCTTCTTCTTGTCCTTCTTCGTCCTCTTCTTCTTGTCCTTTGTCCTCTTCTTCTTGTCCTTCGTTCTCTTCTTTTTGTTCTTCGTCTTCTTCGTCCTCTTCCTCTTGCCCTTCTTCCTCTTCGTCCTCTTCTTGTTCTTCGTCCTCTTCGTCCTCTTCTTCTTGTCCTTCGTCCTCTTCTTTTTGTTCTTCGTCCTCTTCTTCTTGTCTTTCTTCCTCTTCGTCCTCTTCTTCTTGTTCTTCTTCCTCTGTGTCCTCTTTTTGTCCTTCATCCTCTTCTTGTTTTTCGTCCTCTTCGTCCTCCTCTTCTTGTCCTCCTCTCTCTTCGTCCTCTTCTTGTCCTTCGTCCTCTTTGCCCTCTTCTTGTCCTTCGTCCTCTTCCTCATCATCTTCTCGTCCTTCCTCCTCGTCCTCATCTTCTTGTTATTCTTATTCTTCTTGTTTTTATTCTTAATTATGTACATGTAAAGAGAATTACGTAATTCGTTTTAAACAGGTTTAGGGACGTAATGATATAAGAGTGGTGGGCTATGGCCTTTTGCATACATAACGTATACATACATATATTGTATATGTTTCTTTCTGTGTACGTGCATGTGTGTGTGTGCGTGTATATGTGTGTGTGTGTGTGTGTGCGTGTATGTGTGTGTGTGTGTGTGTGTGTGTGTGTGTGTGTGTCTTCATTATCATGAGCAAAGATTAAAATACATTTTCATATTTTGTCATTTAAAAAGTTTTGAGTTATTCAATTTTCAATTCATTTTTCTTCAGTTTTGGCTTATAGCATTTAAATGAGATATTTGTGTTAAACGTTCTCTCATTTCTTGCGTAATATTTGTCAAATTCTGAACCTTAATCCAGTCGTTCGTAACCTGGGGGTATCTGTATCCCCAAGGGGATACGAGACATTGAACCCTGGGGGAAGGAGACATGATAACCCCAGTGTAATGGTACTGTATATTTACCATGAGAAAGCCTAATGTGCATTAATTGTATTCTACTAATTGACATTTTTAATTTGAAATAAAAATTACCTTTGTTCAGTAATTTGATATGTCTAATAATTTCTCAGCAAGGTTTGTATCTAATCCTTTTCATATGTTTGCATTGTATTTATATTGGACGGGGGGTACGATTTATTTATTTATTTATTTTATTTATTTATATATATATATATTTATTATGTATGTATATATATATATATATATATATATATATATATATATATATATATTATATTTTTTTTTAACTGTCCTTCACATCTGTTTCTCTCCATACCCTTCCCCTCACTTCCCCTCAAATCTTTTCCCCTCAGTGCTCCCCTCAACATTTCTCTCGTCGCACTACTGTACTTAAGACACCCATATTCTTCTTCTTTTCCCCCATTCCGTTTTCTTTCTTGCTTCTCTATCCGCTTCCCATTTTCTCTCGTGCCCTTTCTCCAGGTATGCCGCGTCCCGAAGACATCCCATAGCACTAAGGGTGGGGGTTGAGACCTGGTATGGGAGTCTGAAATCCCCCATCCCCAATCCCCCAGGTGTCTGTTAGCCACAGGGTCGTCATCCTTACCCTGGGAATAAACAACAACAACAGTAATCCCATTTTGGGATCACATCCCTCTCCTCACCCTCCCACTTCTTCCCCGGATCATCCCACCCAAGTCCCGTTTTCTTTTTTCAACCAATTCCCATTTTCTCTCGACTCCCTATATCCATTACATATTCTCCCACGCCAATCTCCCATTGTATCCTTTTCGTCCTCAACACTTAAGGTGTTATCTTACTGGGCTAATTTTCCTCCGACTCTTGGAGGAAATTTGCACCACGTAGCTTTCGGTAAGGAATGTGATATGCTGGAGGAAGACAGTTTACCTCCAGCATATCAAATGACATTCTATGTATATTTGCTGAGAAAACCAAATAGTTTGTCATAATGATTTGACGTCGGAAAAATTGATGGAGGTGGAAAGTACCGCCGATTAATTGGAGGTTGGAGGAAAAATAGCCCAGTGTGATAACTTCTTTAATCTACTTTCCACCCCTACTCCCAGTTCTCACCTTCACTCCTCCCTACTCCCTTCCCTCAACTTCACCCCCCCTACTCCCACTCGGCACCATCACCTACCCTTACTCCCACTTTTCACCTTCACCCACTCCCTACTCCCACACACCCCTACTCCCACCCCACAGTCCCCCACCCCTACTCCCACTCCACAATCCCCCACCCCCGACTCCCATCCTACGACCCCCACCCTTACTACCACCCCCACCCCTGCTCCCACTCCACAATCCCCCACCCCCTACTCCCACCCCACAGTCCCACACCCCCTACTCCCACCCCACAGTCCCCCACCCCTTACTCCCACCCTACCACCACCTACTTCCACCTCTCCCACCCCTACTCCCACCCTACCACCACCTACTCCCACCCTACCACCCCACCCCCGACTCCCACTCTACCACCATCTACAGCCACCCTACCACCCCCACCCCCGACTCTCAACCTACCACCACCTACTCCCACCTCCCCCACCCCCTACTCCCACCCTACCACCCCCTACCTCCCACTCAACCCTCTACCCTCCCGCGATTTTTTTCCCACGACCTCCTTCTTCTTCCTCCCCCCTCCCACATTCCACCCCCTCCCACTTCACACCTCTCCACGTCGGGGCTTTGTTCCCTTGCCGGTGGTCAAGTGGACTAGCTAACCGCTGCCACCAATTGAGGGGCCGCGGGTGGGGGATTTGAGGGATGCCGGCGTCTTCCCCCCCTCCCCCACTCCTTTCTCCCCTCCCCCACCCCTCTCCCCTTTCTTCCGTCTCCTACTCCTCCCTCATTTCCCTCTCCTTCCTCCTCTCCCCCCTCCTCTCCCCCCTCCTCTCCCCCCTCCCCACTCTCCCAATTCTCTCCCCCTCCCCCACTCCACTCCCCCACTCCACTCTCCCACTCCACTCTCCACTCTCCCACTCCTCCCTCACTCTCCCCCACTCCCTCACTCTCCCCCACTCCTCTTCCCCTTCTTCCACTACTCTACCCTTTCCCCCACTCCTTTCCCACCACCACACCTCTCCCCCTTCCCCCACTCCTCCCCTCCCTCCCCCACACCTCTACCCCTTCCTCCTCTCCTCTTACCCCTCCTCCACCACTTTTCTCTCCCTGATGCAAAAAGACCAAACTCACGAATGAGATGATACGCCGAAGAAGTGAGGAGCCTACGCCAGGGTGTCGCTGAGTAGCTGCGGCCGAAGCCGTCACCTATGCCCTGTGATGCGCTTTGGGGACTGTTTGGGCAGGTAACTATCCTCCACTGACCTGTAAATTCAATCGGTGGTACGTTGCATACGAAGATTACTTTAATGGTCTTTGGCTGGAGCTGAGTTGGTTAGGTTAGGTTAGGCTAAGGCGATGTTGGGGTCAGGCTTGGATTTAGACATTGATGTGAAATTAAACTCTCTCTCTCTCTCTCTCACACTCACACACACACACACACACACACACACACACACACACACACACACACACACACTCACTTGCTTAGGGAGAACCGTCGGTGGTCAACGACGACAGTGCTCCGGTGAGGTGAAATGGTTTGATTGAAGTTGGTTACTGATGCTGAGGTTCTTGTCGCTGATGCCAGCGGAAGTGACTGTGGAGCCCAATTTTTGACCCACAATATCCTTCCACACTCCGGGAAAGTCTGATCTGGATCAGGTGGATAAGTTCTATTGTTGAACTGATGTCTTTATACCCGCCGGTCGTCCCGTGCTGGATTGCGAGCAGACTCAAGATGGTTGACCCGTTGCGAACACCTTGTACGTCATGAGGCACGATCGATCAGAGGAGGTGGTTTCAAGATCAGTTGGTGTGATGTTACACCTCTTCGAGTGTGTGCTATAGCTGGATCTCTTTTTTTTTTTTTTCTGACCCTCCCCCGGCATTGCGACGCGCATCAGGTAGTTGCCCGTAAAGAATATGTCGGGGAAGGCGGTTCTCAGGCATGCGAATAACGTGACCCGCCCATTGCAGCTGTCGCTTTGCTAACGATGTTTCAGTTCTTGAAATTTGTCCACGTTGCAGGACTTCATTGTGTCTTTGTCTTGCAATGCTATGCCCAGGATTCTTTGAAGACACCGTATATGGAAGGCCTCGAGATCGTCACCCCAGACTTCGACAGGGTGACAATTCTTCTTGTGGGCTCTCCTAGGGTGACAATTCTTCATGTGGGCCATCCTGGGTTTACGATTCTTCGTTTGAATAAGTTGATGACAATAATCATAACCTTCATTCAACCTAACCTAACGTAACCTAACCTAACCTAACCTATCCTATCCTAATCGAACAAACCTAACTTAACCTAACCTTACCTAATATAACAACCTAACCTAATCTAATCTAACGTAACCTAATCTAACCTAACCTAACCTAATCTTTATTCGACTGTTAATATTCGGTGTACTGGGGGTGACAGTTCTTCAGGTGGGATCTCATGGGGTGACGATTCTTCATGTGGGCGTTCTGGGGTGACAATTCTTCATGTGACTGGGTCCAGGTTTCTGAGCTGAAGAGCAGGGTGGCGATGCAGAGGACTCTGTAGACGAATATTTTGGTTTCAGTTGGAAGGTTTCCGTTGTCATAAACCCGAAAGATGCAGAAGCGAAGTGAGTTCTTGACTGAACTTCATCGTTTACGTTGTGGTTTGGTGTTGTTATGCTCCCGAGGTAGGTGAACTGTTTCACTTGCTTGAGCTCTACACCATTGGTTTGAAAACACACGCACGCACACACACACACACACACACACACACACACACACACACACACACACACACACATTTCACTTGCTTGAGCTCTACTGGTTTGGAAGCACACACACACACACGCACACACACACACACGCACACACACACACACACACACACACACACACACACACACACACACACACACCATTGTTCTTCCACCTTCTCCTCCTCCTCCTCCTTCTCCTTCGCTTTCTTCTCCTCGTCCTCCCTCCTCCTCCTCCTCCTCCTCCTTCCTCCTCTTCTTTCTCCTCTTCGCTCCCAGACTCTCAACCCCATCCTCCTCCACTTCTTAATGCTCCTCCTCCTCGTCTTCCTCCTCCTCCTCCTCCTCCTCCTTGATCGAGTAATCCGGGAGATGTCAATGAGGTGCACTGATCACTTGATTGCACTCAGCCCCCCCCTCCCCGTCCTCCGTCCCCCTCCCCCGCTCCACTCCCTTCCTCCCCGTCCCCCTCCCCTTTCCTCTCTTCTCCTCCTCCCCTCCTCTCCTTTCCCTCCTCCTCCTCCTCTCCTCCCCCTCCTGCTCCCTCCTCTCCTCCCCCCCTGCTCTTTTCCCTCCTCCCCCTCCTCTCCTTTTCTTCCTTCCCCTTCTCCCCCTCTCCTCCCCTCCTCCTCCTCCTCCTCCTCCTCCTCCTCCTCCTCCTCCTCCTCCTCCATACGAGGTCGATACCTCCCGTCATTCTACTCCCTGTCTACTCTAGCGGAGGCGGACCGCTATTCAGTCAAGTGATGGACATCATGTGTATGGTTTTCGCCCTCGCCAGCAGACTCTATTCAGACAAGGGGAGGGGGCGGGGGCACAGAAGTGGTACATCACACTTTCGTCGTTTCTTTACATGAACACATTGTGTATTTCTTGCCAGAGCCAGATGATTTTTGAATTTTATTTATTTATTTTTCATTTATCTTTTTTTATTTTCATTTTCTTAAGATAATTTCACAAGCAGAGGGTTGGTTAGTGGGTCAGTTCCGGATCTTGTTAAAAGGTTTATATATATATATATATATATATATATATATATATATGTAAATATATGTATGTATATATATGTATGTATATATGTATATATACATATATATATTTATATATATATGTATATATATATATATATATATATATATATATATATATATATATATATATATATACCTGACTAGCGCCAGGTAATTTAATTCATTCGAAGGGAATAAGAAGATTGATAAGACTTACATTAATACGAATTACTTAAAATCTGTGAGTGTGTATATATATATATATATATATATATATATATATATATATATATATATATATATATATATATATGGGTGGGTGGGTGTAACCTTAATAATAAGATAATAAGAATAGGTTTATTGAGTTAGTGATAACCTATGTACAATTTGATTTAATTTTAGAACTAGACTATATTGAGTTAATGTGTGCGTGTGTGTGTGTGTGCGTGCGCGCGCGCGTGTGTTTTGCGTGTCTTTCCAGGCCTTGGGTGTTTTAATATTTTATGTTGAATACATTTCCTGGGCAGCCGACCTCCGATTTCTTTGCTGTGACGTCACTCTTCCGTTGAGCCTGTCTGGAAGCTGGAATGCATTTGTAGCAGCTGTGGCAGCAGCAGCAGCAGCAGCTGGAGCAGCTGTGGCGGCAGCAGCAGCTGGTACAGGTGGTGCAAGCGAGACGGGCCCAGATGGCAATCTGTTCAATTTCCGCCCGAGGCGCCGCCTCCGCTTCGGGAGGCTGTGAGGAGCCTCACGGCGTCGACAATGGGTTTGGTTCCCGCGTGCGATTGTCAGTGAAGGCCACGCGCCCAGGCTAAAGTTTACTTCTTTTTTTCGTTTTATTAATTTTATTTTATTTTATTTGTCTATTTACCTTTTTAAGTTTCATAATATTTTATTCATATTTTCTAAATTTCTGAAATCCAGATATAGTTATATTATATATATATATATATATATATATATATATATATATATATATACAGTACACACGCACACACACACACACACACACACACACACACACACACACACACACACACACACACACACACACATCGCTCGTTTTAACGGAGCTCCATTTAATGGATATCGGAAGCAATGGACAAAATCTGTCGCAATCGACTCAGTCTGTAAAAGGGGTGTGTGGGCTTCCACGGGCTT
This sequence comes from Oratosquilla oratoria, assembly GCF_046742065.1. NCBI lineage: Eukaryota > Metazoa > Arthropoda > Malacostraca > Stomatopoda > Squillidae > Oratosquilla > Oratosquilla oratoria. Next base: position 65,205,135 of record NC_134792.1, read on the forward strand.
TACCAGATTGTAAATCTATACGAATGTTAGATTTCCTGTTGAAATGTTCTTAGAGAAATCTAGATTTCAGTAAGCGAATTCATATTCTAGTTACTCAATTGGAGGTAGGACGTTGGGGGGAAAATATCCCAGGCCGATATTAAACTAGAAATGTTGAATTTACTGTATTATAATGTATATTTATAGTGTACAAGTATTTAACACTGTCAGATTGGATGGTGTGCTTGATTAAAAGTACAGTACTGTACAGTACAGTACTCTTTCGTATTCTGGGGGTTAAGGGACCGATGAAACATGCCCACAAGTGGTGGGTATGCAAGACAAATGTCAAGAGAGATTCATATTACTAGTTATGTCAATTTATTATTATTTACTATTTACCTGTTTTGTTTATTATTTAACTATGCATATGCATTTATTTATGCCTTTTTCTTTTTTGGCTACCCCCCGTGTAAGGGGGAAAAAGTCTTTGGTATATGTATGTATATGTATTATTTATATTTTAATTTTTTTATTTATTATTTTTTCCGCATCCGACCTAGTTATGGACCAAAAGGTCTCCTGTCAGCATGCTCTGCCTTTGTAATCCTTTGTAATTGTTATTCGCTAATACAATGTTGGTAAGTGCGGACAATCGGCATTATCGGTCCGATGTTTCTCCTTTTTGTACGTTAAAACGAGAGAGTGCATATATATATATATATATATATATATATATATATATATATATATATATATGATGGCGCAATCGGTTAAGCCACTAACCCTTGTCACATGCTAGCGCAGGTTCGAGTCCTTTGCTGTACCACATTTCAATTTCTGCATGTTGGCCTCCTCGAGTCTGTCGATGTTAATGGTTTAGAATTAAAGTGTATTGTGGTTAATAAAAATGTATATCTGTTCACTGGGACCCATTCAGTGTTGTACACACACACACACACACACACACACACACACACACACACACACACACACACACACACACCTCTCATGGCGCTGTGGTTAGAGCTCTGGCCTGCCACTACGGAGGTCCGGGTTCGATCCTCGCCCGGGGCTGAAAAAAATATCAGTATCGCAGCGCTGAGGGGTGTTACTCCAACTCTCGTGGGCGGGGAGTTGGGGGTGTGTGTGTGTGCAAGGTCATAGCATTACCCATAGATCGGACCTACGAGCTCTGAGCTCTCTTCCAGGAGGGAAATAGCTGTCGATCACGAGTCCAACACGTGATCCAAAGACCAAGTGAATACACACACACACACACACACACACACACACACACACACACACACACACATGTATATATATATATATATATATATATATATATATAGTGTGTGTGTGTGTGTGTTTACAAATAGTTTCATTTTGTCTTTTTCACGAAGAATTGTGTTGCATGTTTTGCTGTGGGTGACTTTGAGACAGATTCATTCGGATGATCTCCTTTCAACTTGGTGAGAGGATCCGACGCTCAGTCCATTTCACTCTCAACGCCATGATGGACGGATATTCGCATGACTAAACCAGTTCGAGAGGAGGAGGAGGAGGAGGAGGAGGATAGAAAAAAGATGTGAGTTCATGCAACTCGGCTTGACACTATTAGTAGTGGTGGTGGTGGTGGTTGTGGTGGTGGTGAGGGAGGTGGTGATAGAGATGGTTGTGGTGATAGTCGTAGAAGTGGTGATAGTGGTAGAGGGTAATGTTGGAAGTGATATTGGTGGTATTTGTAGAAATACTGGTGCTTATGGCCTTGGTGGTGATGGTGGGAAATTTTCCACAGTAGAAGTTTTGTATAATAGCTAATGCATTTAAGAATTCGTCGTTGACAATGTTCCGCAACATATATAGAAAAATGTGGATAATGCTGGAGTAAGCATCAGTGTTCTGGCACTTTTCACAACAAAATTTTTGAGGATATTCAAATGTCTCATGCTACATCAGAACTTTGCAAATATTTAATGTTTGTATGTACGCCTTTTTTTTCTTTCATCATAAAAGTAGATTTTGTGTACATGAGTTCCTACAACTACGAAATATATAGTTTTCTTATATTTAAAAGTAATTTTTGTGAGTGTGTTTTCGTATATTAAGAAATATATAGTTTTCTTAATTCTAAAAGTAATTTTTGTTAACATGTATTCGTATAGGTAAAAATGATATAGTTTTCTTATATTCAAAAATAATTTTTGTTAACATGTATTCGTATAGTTAAGAATGATATAGTTTTCATATATTCAAAAGTCATTTTTGTTAAGATGTATTCGTATAGTCAAGAATGATATAGTTTTCTTATATTTAAAAGTAATTTTTGTAAAGAAGAATAAACAAAATTAATTGGATCCCGGGATGCTAAAAAGGGGCGTGGCATCGTAGTGATGACGAAATGCCTGGTGGCATCGAGTTGGCACTGATGTATCACTTGGCACAGGAGTTGTGACTTGATGAAGAGCCTAATTTGATCAAGATTATTTTTTCATATAATTTTTGTTATGTTTATTTGCTAGTTAAAGGTGGCTGCACACTAGGCATTTCTCGCTAGCATGCTACTTGCTTTTGCTACGTCGTTTAGAGTAGAAACGACTTCGGTTACGATTTTTTGTTTT
>NC_134792.1:65212734-65220234 GCF_046742065.1 Oratosquilla oratoria
TATTTCAGCCCTGTTCGGGATTCGAACCCGGACCGCCGTAGAATGCTACCACTGCTCCATCATGTGTGTGTGTGTGTGTGTGTGTGTGTGTGTGTGTGTGTGTGTGTGTGTGTGTGTGTGTGTGTGTGTGTGTGTGTGAATTAGTTTGTTGTCGCTAGCCCTGTGCGCACTCACGAAATAAAATCACATGGCGACAAGCCACAAAGAATATATAAGGCGAAATATTTTGGGAAAGATTAGAATTATATTTCATAATTAAGTTTTTGCTACGAAATGGAGTGAAAGGGGAGTTGAGTTTGGAAATAAAGTAGTAGTAGTAATAGTAGTAGTAGAAGTAGTAGTAGTTTTATTTGTAGGAATTCCATCCACCCGTTTTCTTTTGAGACCTTCAATAGGAAAAGAAAATGGGATGAGAGGCGAATTCCTCCGTCTCTCGCTTGGAGGGGAAATTAAGTATAGATGGAAAAATGTGAACGTGTGTACAAGTTTGTGTGTGTTTATGCGTATACATGTGTATATATATATTATATATATATATATATATATATATATATATATATATATATGCGTAAGTAACCACTAGGAAAAGTAAACTAACGAAGCAGAGCGCTTTCGTATAATTACATCTTCAGTGCAGATACAAAGAAGGAATCATATTTATAATTCCTTCTTTGTATCTGCACTGAAGATGTAATTATACGAAAGCGCTCTGCCTCGTTAGTTTACTTTTCCTAATGGTTACTTTGTGAACACACGCTCCTAGTGTTTTTATTGCATATATATATATATACATATATATATATATATATATATATATATATATATATATGCTAATAAGAACACGGGTACGTGTGTTCACTTATACAAAGTAGACCACTTGGAAAAAGAAACTAACGAAGCAGAGCGCTTTCGTATATTACATCTTCAGTGCAAAAAGTGCACTGAAGATGTAATATACGAAAGCGCTCTGCTTCGTTAGTTTCTTTTTCCAAGTGGTCTACTTTGCATATATATATATATATATATATATATATGTATATATATATATATATATATATATATATTTATAATCCATTTTCTATCAAAGCCCTTCGTATGTGGTATGGTCAGGCCCCATAGGTGGAAAGGGTCTTACGATCTTACCTGTTGACCTCTAGATCTTAGATATCAGGAATTCCGCCTCACAGCTGGACCATAAATTTAGATTTATCTCTTAGGGAAGAGGGGGGTGGGAGGGGGGTTCTGGAACTAGAATTTATCGTCTAACTGTAGCCTGAATAAAGACATACAAAAGAAGGGGATTGCTGGGAAGTCTAGTCTTAGGAGGTACCGCATAGTCAAGGGGGAAAAATTGGTGGTTGTGTGTGAACGCTTACATTGACTTACACTGTAATTCAACCGCGGCGGTTGAAACCGCTGGTGTGAGCAGTACCTTAGACTTGAAAGTCACATTGGCGAAGAGGATGAAAAGAGACCTTTTGGTCCATAATGATGTTTGGCAGATAAATGGGGAAATAGATGAAATAAATAAAATCAAATAACATACATAGATAAATAAAACAGGCTAATACACAATGATTACGAGAAAAAAGTAGAAAGGAATTGGAAAAAGAGATGAAGAAAGAGAGAGAGAGAGACAGAGAGAGAGAGAGAGAGAATGGGCGTGCCTTAACCGTGATGCCCCGAATTGGGCGGGCCATATTTCATTGACTAATCCGATGGAAGGAGGAAGGAGAAAGGGAGTGAGGGGAAGGAGGAGGGAGGAAGGGCGTGGGAGGTGCTTGGCGTTGAGGAGGAAGAAGCTGGGCCGGAGGAGGTGGGAGGAACGAGGAGGTGGGTGAGGAGAACGAGGTGGAGGAAGAAGGGAGGGAGAGAGGGTCAGGTGAGGAAGAAGTTGAGGAGGCTCAGGAGGAGGAGGAGGAGGGGGGAGGAGGAGGAGGAGGAGGAGGAGGGGGGAAGAGGAGGCGTAAGGAACTCTTTTTTCATGTTGTCTTCTCTCCTCTCCCCTCTCCCCTCTCCCCCATCCCCTTCTTTCCTCTCCTCTTCTCCTCACCCCCCTCTCCTATTTATTTTTTCTTCCTCTCTTCCCTTTTCTCTTCCTCTCGTTCTTCCTCTATCCCTCTCTCCCTCTCTCCATCACTTCCTGTCTCTCTTCCACTCTCTCTTCCTCTCTTCTTTCCTCTCTTCATCCCTCCCTGTCTACCTTCCTCCCTCCCTTCCTCTCTCCTTCCTCCCTCCCTCCCTTCCACTCTCCCTTCTCTCTTCTTTCCTCTCTCCCTTCCTCTCTTCTTTCCTCTCTCCCTTCCACTCTCCCTTCCTCTCTTCTTTCCTCTCTCCTTCCCTCCATCCTTCCCTCCCTCACTTCCTTCCATTCTTCCTCTCTCCATCCCTCCCTCTCTCCCTTCCACTCTCCCTTCCTCTCTTCTTTCCTCTCTCCTTCCTTCCCTCCCTTCCTCTCCCCATCCCTCCCTCCCTCCCTTCCACTCTCCCTTCATGTCTTCTTTCCTCTCTCCCTCTCGCCCCTCTCCCCCTCCCCCTCCGCCCCTCTTCCTCCTCTTCCTCTTCTTCAGGGTCTGAATACAACGATGCGTTCCCCCAGGGGAGGGGCGGGATGGGGGTGGGGGGGGTCTTCGGGTTCTCAGTTCGTTTTCGTGATGGAATCAGTCTGGAGTTCGAGGCTCGCCGCCCAGACGAGTTCGTTTCTTTTTCTTCTTCTTCTTCTTCCTTTTCGGTAATTCATTAGAGGAGCTCGAGAAAGAGATGGGGGTGGTGGTGGTGGGGAGGAGAGAGAGGAGGTCGCAAGAGGAGGAGGGAGGGAGGGAGAGAGGAGGTAATTTGTTGTCACTGAGAAGACACTGCGGCATTTGGGAGGTATGCCTGTGTGTGTGTGTGTGTGTGTGTGTGTGTGTGTGTGTGTCAATATATATATATATATATATATATATATATATATATATATATATATATGCGCAAACGAGCTGAATGTTCTAACACATTGGTAAGATAAACTGAATATTCCACGCTGAAGAGGATCGTAGATACTGATCGCAATATACGTATCTACGAACATTCTTTTCTCTGATAGTGGCATATTTAGCTTATATATATATATATATATATATATATATATATTATATGTATGTATATATATAAATATATATATATATATATATTACTATAATATAATTGTTTATGCATTTATTGATTTTTTTAAATTAGATAAATGAGAACAAATAAACAGATAGATATGATGAAATCGCTGGATCCCGCTTCTGATATTACCCCCGAATGCACCCGGAATACTTAGAGGATTGCTAAGCTCCTTATGGGATCCAACTTGGGAGTAAGACACTCTTTGACTCCGCAAGGAAGTCTTGGAGTCGAGGTCTCCCCCGAAGAGGCAACTGGGAGTGTGGGGTGGAGTGGGAGTGCAGATATTAGGAAATAGAACAAGCTTTTTGTATTTGAATTTTATAGATCACGAAAAGACATTTTACTCAGTTCGTAAGAGTTTGTAGCAATACTAAAATCTGTACACATGGTGTAAACACGTATAGTGCTTGTAGACAACAATAATAACAATGATGGTAATAATAATAATGATATTTATAATATTAATATAAAGATTGATGATATTTAGGTATAATAGGAATTACAAAGGATTACAAAGGAAGAGCATAATGACAGGAGACCATTTGGTATATAACTAGGCAGGATGCAAAAAAATTAGGTAATGATAAGTAATAAGCAAACATGAGTAATAAACAGATACATAATGGTAGTTTGTAATGAATAGCAGATAAATAATAGAGAAGAAACTGGTAGATAATAACTAATGATAAATAAAAAATAAAAATAGATTGCAGATCATTACAGCATATTTTTTAAGTGTTTATCCAAATGAATCTTAAAAGTTCAAACTGTACTACATTGCACTGTCTCTGCAGGAAGTTTATTCCATTCATTAACTACACAGTTGGCGATGCTGTTTCTACCCACTTCTAAATTAAATCTACTCTCTGACACTTTGAGGCCATTATTTCATGTTTGATTCGCATTCATTGTGAAAATATCGCCACTTTTGATGTCAGTTTCCTTTGCAATCTTAAAGATCTGTATCAAATCACCCCTAAATCTACGCTTTTTAGAGAAAATAGATTCATATGTTTTAGTCGGTTTTCGTATGATTTCTTTCTGATATTTGGAATCAGTTTTGTGGGTCGCCGTTGTACTTTTTCCAATCTGTCAATGTCTTTAATGAGATTCTGTGACCATACGGAAACAGCATATTCCTAATGTGGACGAGCTAACGATTTATATAGCTTGTTAATGACACATGGAGTTTTAAAATTAAAAGATCGCGCAACCAGACCTAGAATCTTATTTGCTTTCTCTAAGGCGGGAATACAATACTTAGGTAATTTGAGATCAGTACTGATAATTACGCAGAGATCCTTCTTACAATCCACTTTTGTTAACGAGTTTCCAAATAACTTATAATCGTACTTATTGCTATTTTTCTCTGTATGCATAACCTTACGTTTACTTGGGTTAAATTTCAATAGCCACTTTTCAGATCATTGCTGTAATTTATCTAAATATTCTTGAATATCTAATTGTTTTAAGTGATCATTTGCCATTCCGCACAGTTTTGTATCATCAGCGAATTTGGAGACGGTAGATTTCAGTCCGTGGTCTATATCATTTATATATACTATGAATAGAAGTGTCCCAAGAACGGAATGTTGAGGAACTCCACTCGTAACATTTTATCTTCTAGAAGTTTTCCTATTTAGAACAACTCTACGATCGTTTAACTAATTACTAGTCCAGCTTAATAGGCTACCACGAATTCCGTGTGAAGCTAATTTAGCAAGTAGTCTTTAAAGCGGGACGGTATGAAAAGGCTTCTGAAAGTCCAGATAGATATATTTTGTTTCTTTTGTCGTAATTTGAGATAACTGTATTGTAGAATTCGAGTAGATTTCTTACGTAAGAACGTTTCCGTCTGACCCCATGTTGGCTATCATTTATTAAACAGTTTCTTTCTAAGTGGTGCTCAGTAGCATCTTTAACGATAGTTTCCATCATTTTCCTAATATTGAGGTTAAGCTTATAGACCTGTTGTTCATTGGCTTCTTTTTGTCATCCTTTTCGAATATGAGAGTAGCGTCATCAAACTTCCATTCTCTTGGGACATCTCCGGATATTTTGTTTATGATTTCTGATGGAACAACAACCTTTTTTTTTTATATACTTTCCAATGGAATAACACTCGTTTTTCATTTCCCTCCAGGATTCTTGGATGCCAACAGTTAGGCTCTGGTGTTTTATTAACTTTTTTCTATACATCTTTTAGTTTTTTTCTGTTATATTTACAGTAGTAGTTTCACCTAGACTTATCACAGGCTTCAGTTAGGACTTCACTTTGAGGTGTTTCGTTTACGAATACTGAGCTAAAATAGTTGTTTGAAATATCACATACCCCTTCATTTGAATATCCAAGTTGGCCGGCAGCAGATAATAGTGGGCCAATATGATTCCTAATAACCTTTTTATCTCTAACAGCAATAGTAATGGTAATAATAGTAATAAAGGCAATAGTGATAAAAATAATAGTATTATTAATAATAATAATAATAATAATAATGATAATTGATATGATAATAATAATGATAATATGATGATAATGATATAATAATAATATAATAATAATATAATAATAATAATGATAATAATGGTGTTAAGATATTTTGAATAAACGTATAAAAGAAAACGGAGAAAGCAAAAACGGAGAAGATGAAGTTTTAAGCAACAAATCTAAACAAATGTGTGGAGAAGACGCTACCTGGCCAGGAGTGGACGTGAATATGAGATGAGGAGTTGGAGGAAGAGAGGAGAGGAGGAGGAAGGGTGGCTGTTCCAAGGAGAGGCACACCCCCATGCGTAATGCTACAATAACACTGTAATATGTGTATATATATATATATATATGTATATATATGCATATATATAATATATATATATATATGCATATATAATATATATATGCATATATATAATGTATATATATATATATATATATATATATATATATATATATATATATAATATATATATATATGCATATGTATATATATATAATTATATGCATATATATATATATATAATTATATGCATATATATATAATTATATGCATATATATATATATATTCATATATAATATATATATGCATATATATAATGTATATATATATATATATATATATATATATATATATATATGTGCATATATTTATTATTATTTTGTATTTATTTATTGTTATTAATTTTTTTTCCTAAAGATGGTTGTATCACTCAACCGAAAGCTTGTATTTTTATATTTGTGTTAATGTTCTTCTTTCGAATAACGCCATGGATTTTCGAAGTTTTGTTTTTAAACCTTCTTCGGGTTGTAAACAATCCATTCGGAATATTGAGAAAATCACAAAACAAATAAATAAATAAATATATAAATAAAGATAATAGTGGATGTAGAATTAGCTCTGGTCTTCAATCGAACATGTCTACAAGAGAACTTGCTGCCAATTTATACCAATATATATATGTATATATATATATATATATGTATATATATATATAATATATATATATATATGTACATATATGTATGTATATACACGCAGTATAAAATATGCATGTGTGTGTGTACACTTCAACTTTATGAAAAAATACTTGTAAAACATCTGCTGATTTTCTGTGTAATTTATGTTCTTCCTTTATATTTATTTCCTGAGCAAGGCTGAACTATGCGACACAACATAAAGTTTTAAAGCAACGACCTTATTTGTCTATTTTTCCGTAAATATGTGTAAAGAATCCTGAATAGATGATGATAGGCAAGCTCTCATTTCCAACACGATGGCAAAGTATTTCAAGAATTCTTTTACAGCACAGTAGATTTATAGTATCGTAGCCTAACAAATAAGGATCCAAGTTGAATTTACAGGTTAAAATACCGTAATTTGGTTTACAATACTTTGTTAGTAATATGTAAAAAAAATAATTTTTGTATTATATTTGTTTTATTTGTCTTTACTTTTGTTGATTATTATTTGTTGTTTTTATTTTCATTTACATATTTATTTTTTATTTATTTATTTTATTTATTCATTTATTTATTTGTGTATTTTTTGAGGTTGGGGGAGCTGGAAATGACCTAGTGTTATTTGTGGAGACGGCCGGAGATCAAGATCGGATATCACGACTTTGAAATCTCCCGTGGTCAGGAGATTTGTCTCGAGTTTCAGTTTTCTTTTTCTTTCCCATATTTTCTTGTTTTCTTTTCTTTCGCGCGAGCTTGATCCACATTTATTGAAAAATATCCCATGGAGTCGACATGACGTCATGTCGTCTTTAGACGTTCCTCGTTTTCTAACCACGCCATTGGACCTTTATGACGTCACTCTTAAGCTCCGCCTCCCTGGGGGCGTGGCCAA
>NC_134792.1:65225234-65227734 GCF_046742065.1 Oratosquilla oratoria
ATATTACTGTCATATATGTCAAACGTTACTATTACCGTCATCATCTCGGTCTCTTTTCTTCCTCTCTTCATGCGTTCTCTTTCTAGTAACTGTTCTTCCTAATTGTGTGTGTGTGTGTGTGTGTGTGATTCACCATGGTCTTGGATCACGTGTTGGACTCGTGATCGCCGGTCATTAACCTCCCGGATGAGAGCTCAGAGCTCGTATGACCGATCTATGGGCAATACTGTGACCTTACACGCACACACACCCCAACTCCCCGCCCACGAGAGTTGGAGTAACACCCCACAGGGCAGCGATACTGAAATTATTTCAGCCCTGGGCGGGAACTCTAACCACAGCGCCACGAGGTGTCTGTGTGTGTGTGTGTGTGTGTGTGTGTGTGTGTGTGTGTGTGTGTGTGTGTGTCTAGGAAGGACTATTTTCTTTAGATAACCAACCCCAACCCTACTAACCATACGATTTTAGTCTTCTGGAAATGGCCTTCTTGAGCTATGCAAGTTCCCTTGGGTTGACGTTAATATCGAGGGAGAGGAGGAGGAGAGTAAGGGAGAGGAGAAGGAGAGTGAGGGAGAGGAGAAGGAGAGGAGAGTCGAAGCTGCTACGGTAAAAGGGACGTATACGAGAAACTGCTTGTGGCGGCACACTAGACTAGCATGCTACTTGCTTTTGCTATTTCCTTTGGGTAGAAACGACTTCGATTACAATATTCTAGACCTCCGTAAGAACATCTCAAGAATGTGTCTAACATTCGTATTCTAGATTTAACTTAGAAAATTGAAAGAAAAAAAATCGTAACCGGAAGGTAGCAAAAGCAAGTAGCATGCTATCCAGAACTGCCTAGTGTGACACCACATTTATAGGCAACAGGTGGGGGGGAAGCAAGCACAGGAACGAGCGGGCAGGCCGAGACTCGTGACCGACTCGTTGAACGGGTTATTGTAAACTCGTTAGTTTGGGAGCTTGTATATGGAGATTGGGTAAACGCTGACTGGGATTTCATTGGTTTGCGTGATTCACCATGGCCTTGGATCACGTGTTGGACTCGTGATCGACAGCTATTTTCCTCCCGGAAGAGAGCTCATATATGACCGATCTATGGGTAATGCTGTGACCTTACACGTACACACACACACACACAACTCCCCGCCCACGAGAAAGTGTTGTGTGAATCAAAATTGTTTTGGATCACGTGTTGGAGTCATGATCGATTTAATAACCAAACCGGATGAGAGCTTGGATCTAGTATGTAGACCGATCTATCTGTAATCCTGTGACCTTACACACACACACACGCGCGCGCGCGACTCGATGGCGCAGTGGTTAGAGTTCCCGGCTGCCACTACAGCGGTCCGGGTTCGAATCCCGCCCAGGGCTGAAATAATTTCAGTATCGCTGCGTTGTGAGTCGTTACTCCAACTCGCGGGCGGGGAGTTGGGTGTGTGTGTGCGTGTAAGGTCACAGCATTACCCATAGATCGGTCATATATATATATGAGCTCTGAACTCTCATCCGGGAGGGAAATAGCTGTCGATCACGAGTTCAACACGTGATCCAAGACCATGGTGAATCACAGAGTTGAAGTGGAGTGCAGTGATGTTGAAATTTTCAGCCCAGGGCGTATTTGTGAATGAGTGTGTGTGTGTGTGTGTGTGTGTGTGTGTGTGTGTGTGTGTGTGTGTGTGTATACATCCTCACCCGGGATTTGAATTGAAGTCTCCAGACCCCACGGTTGGTTATATGTTAAATTATTCCATTGGAGGAAAAAAACGAACAAGGCCAACACAAGGCCAGATGCTGAAATACACAAATATTTGCAAAATTAAATAACCATACAAGTAAACAAGGAAACGTTTGATTTGCTGACGTTAAATCGGGGCTTTTGTTTGTGTATAGAACTGATATAGTGAAATTTCGTAGTGTTTATTGCCTATAAACTTTTCCCCTGGTGTTTGTGTGCGTATGTATGAATGTATGTATATATATGTATATGATATATATATATATATATATATATACATATATATATATATGTATATGTGTGTGTGTGTGTGTGTTTACCTAGTTGTATTTTACGGGAAGAGCTATGCTCGTGGTGACCCGCTTTTGTATCTTTCAGCATCCAGTTTGATCATAAATTCTTGTATAATTTTTGCACTCACTGTTTCTTCAATCAGTTTGTTCAAGATATCTATCACTCTGTTTGGGAAGCTATTATTTTTCATATCTCTTCTGTAACTATCCTTTTTTAAGTTTCTTCTCGTGTCCTCTCGTTTTTCTTTTATCACATTTTAATAAGTCATTTCTATCAAGGACTTCCAACCCTTTCATAGTTCTGGATATGGTTAGCGGGTTTCCTCTTTCTCTTCTTTGTTCCAGGGTTGGTAGTTCGAGTTTGTCTAATCTTTGTTCGTATGTCAAATTGGAGAGTGTTGGTGCCATCTTTTTCGTTGCTCTTTGAATTCTTTCTAATTTCTTTATGTTCTTTTTAGTACTAGGT
>NC_134792.1:65232734-65242734 GCF_046742065.1 Oratosquilla oratoria
TCTTTGCTGTATAGTATCATGGTGGGATACACTTTCCCATGAACATGAATTCTCTTTTCTTTGACCAATAAATGAATAAATAGGTAAATTAATAAATAAATTAATAACAAAGTTGGGAAATATGGAACTCGAGCATTTGGTAACCAATATAACGTTCTCGAGTTTGTGAGAGAAAAAAAAATGAAAATTACTGTAAAACGTTTAATTATGTTAGTTTTGTCCCCAATAGAAGGCAGCTGTTGTGGTCAGTGTGCTAATACATGCTCTCTCTCTTTGCAGGTAAGATTGCTTTTCGGAATTTTAAACGACAAAGGAACGGACACGCTTGAAGGCGATATTGCAGTAAGTAATTTATTTATCTGTTTATTTATTTATTTATTTTCGATAACCAGCACTTCTTTCCATGTGGACGATATCGCATCGAAGAGGTGGAAGCATAGAGGTTATGAAGGAGAGACCTTAAGAGGATTGGATTCTAAAAATGGGATTGGATGAATCTTAATGGGATTAGATCCTTTTTAATGGGTTTTGATCCCATTTAATGGGATTAGATTCTTCTTAAAGGATCCTAATCCCCTAAAAAAGTATCCAGCCACCTTAAGAAGGATCGAAACCTATAGAGGGATCCACTGTCATTAGAAAAGATTCAAATCCCTTAAGAAAGCATTAGGACTGAAGGACATCTGAAGTTGAACATCGGTTTTATTTTTTATTGATCTATTTATCATTTTTTCATTGTAAACAATGTAAAAAATGTTTAATAAATTTCTCGTTAATAGAATTGATATTCGTATGATGGAAACCATAGAGATTGAAGATTTTTTTTTTTTTTCTTGCGTCACATTTCAATTTTTAACTTGATGCTCGCTGGCCTAGCGAGTTAGAGCGTCGCTACTTGCGGCGTTGGTCGAGGTGACGGCAGTTCGAACCCTGCCTCCATTGAGTTGGACCAAGGATATGGTTCATTAAATTCTACGCCACAAAGTCCTCTGTAAGGGGCACCGTCTTAGCCTCCTGATGGGGAAGTTCGCAACGTTAACCGAATCGTTTATCATGAAAACGCGAAAGCACACACACACACACACACACACACACACACACACACACACACACACACACACACACACACACACACACACACACACACTCAAAGTCATTTCAGTCTGTTTTCGATTCTGAAGGAAGTCAAAAGGAATAAAAGAAATATATATTTCAAGCGAGAATTCTTGTTCCAAAACACGCACATACTCCCACTCCGTTTTCTATGAATCAGGTTTTCTTTAATGAGTCAACACATGTCTGTGTAGCACGCGCGCTTTTGCTCCGGATACTAAATTTGTGAAACATCTTGACCTACTTTCCCAAATCGTCTTATTATTTAAGATTGACAGACTTCTTCATTTGTGTAATATGTTTTGGAATGAAATGCGTTTGATTATATTCATATATGTATTCCTTAAACCACATCTCCACTCACATTCCCTCTCCTACAGCTTTTATTTTTCATTATGGACCTTTAGATAATCCAAGAGCGATAAACAGTGGTCCACCTGCACTCCCACTTAGTAACAGGAACGTTGGTGGATGGTGTACCAACATCAAGTACCAGTTTGATCCTTCGCTCCCATTGTGGGAGGGAAGGGGCTTGGTAGGGAGGGGCAAGGGGGCAAAATGGGAATGGGGGAGGGGTATAGGGCAGGGTGGGGTCAGGGGAGAGGCGGGGGAGAGGAGTGGCTCCCCTGCCTCTTGTAAGAGAGACCCAAGTGATTTACGTGAGAAGAGTCAAGTGTGTACGAGTGAGGGGTCTCAGAGCGAGAGAGAGAGAGAGAGAGAGAGAGAGAGAGAGAGAGAGAGAGAGAGAGAGAGTTACTATGTGAGTATGGTGTTGATAGGTAGGTACTGACTGGGAGTCATAGCTGTTGTAATGACTCCCCCCCCCACCACTCCCCTATGTTAAAACATGTTATTTGTAACCTGCTAGAATCACTTATGCATATATGGATAGTATTCTTACCCTCACTCAATCCCTGTCCAGGTCCCGCCCCAGCTAATATATATATATATATATATATATATATATATATATATATATATATATATACATATACATATACATATACATATACACCTTAGGAAGGGTCAAAAGTAGCCCACATGGGGTAAAACTGACCATTGTTTTTGTTACATACCTAAGTATGCTTGTCAACAAAACAAATGTAAGAATTATACAAAACACATAGTAGTTGGTGGTTTTATTTTCATGTCTATCTGTCTTAATAAGGTATGTAACAAAAACAGTGTGCGTGTGTGTGTGTGTGTGTGTGTGTGTGTGTGTGTGTGTGTGTGTGTATCTTCACAATCTATTGATTCAGGCGAATGCCTATCGCCAGTTTCATAGTTACTCAAATGTTTCTTGGAAGGGTCCTAGGCTGTTCATGATTCACCAAAATATGTCCAAGATGGGATGAGGACAGAAGCGTTTTGCGATAGAAAATATAATTGTGTTCATTGGAATCAATGTTATAAATTCTTGTTTATTATTTTCTTTGTAGACCTTTATTACAAGATGACGGTTTTTTTTTTTGTTTTTTTTTAATGCTTTCTTCGGGAAGATCTCAACCAACATTATTTTGAAAAATAAGAGTAAAAAATTAACAAATAAATAGGTGAATATGTAAATGATTAAATAGTAACGATTTGATTGTACTGAAGGTGTTGTTCCTGTGATGACGTAAGTTGCACACGAAACGAGCACCTCCGTTACACCAGGACCTTCGTTACACGAGCATCTCCGTTACAAGAGCGCCTCCGTTACACGAGGATCACCGTTACACCAACACCTCATTTACACGAGGACTACCGTTATGGGAGGACCGTTACATGAGCACATTCGTTACACGAACACATCCGTTACATGAGCAGCTCCGTTACAAGAGCACCTACGTTAGACGAATACCTCCGTTACATTAGCACCTCCGTTACACGAACACCACCGTTATACGAACACTTGCGTTCCATCCGATCTGGAGAGAACGGGGTCAAGTAGTGATCACTGATGGACTCCGCTCGTCGCGTTTCCGTCTTTCTCCTGTCGGTGGAGTTCTTCGTTCCCGTTGACGTTTTGTTGCATTTTATTCAGTTGCACAGGGTCCTCACGATGCAGACAAGGTCATCATATTAAGGCAACAGGGCTGGACTCGGAGTAATGGATTTAAATGGGACAAATTTAGGTTTAAGAAGGAAATAGGAAAGAATTGGTATACTAATAGGTTGGTTAATGAATGGAATAGATTTAGTAATCATGTAGTGAGTGCTGAAACTATCGGTTGTTTTAAGAAATGGTTAGACAACTTATGGATGGGGATGACAGGTGGTCATGAACATTGAACTGCCTAGTGTAGGCCTTATGGTCTCCTGTAGTCTCCTTCATTCTTATGTTCTCATGTTTTGATGTTGTCAGGGAGTGGATTTCTTCGACGGGGGCTCCTCCAAGGTGGATTGATGTCCATCGTCTTCAGTATAATTTCATGGATTCGAGTTCTTCCAGACTGGATCCATTTGCCTTGTGGTGACAGATCAGTGACGCTTTTTTTCGGAAAATTATTTTTTGATAATTGAAGAAATTTCATATTGAGCTGAGGTGTCCGACGCGGGGTGGGTTGGTGAGGAGGCTTGAGTCTGTCAACGCGCACAAAACACACACACACACGCACACACACACACACACACACACACACACACACACACACACACACACACACACACACACACACACACACACACACACACACTCTCTCTCTCTCTCTCTCTCTCTCTCTCTCTCTCTCTCTCTCTCTCTCTCACTCACTCTCTTTTCTTCCCACCATAATGCTCGGAAGAAACGGACCGTGAATTCAGCTGGTGCTTGTTTCAAGTAAGAACATAAGAATGAAGGAAACTGCAAGAGACCATAAGGCCTACACTAGGCAGTTCCATGTCCATTACCACCTATCGTCCCCATCCATAAAGTTATCTAACCTTCTCTTAAAACAACCGATAGTTTCAGCGCTCACTATTTGGTTACTAATTCTATTCCATTCGCTAACTATTCCATTGGTAAATCAGTTCTTGCCTATTTCCTTCTTAGATCTAAATCTGTCCAATTTAAATCCATTACTACGAGTCCTGCCCTACTGTCTTGATATGATGACCTTGTCTACATCACCCTTGTTAAAGCCCTTGACCCATTTGAATACATCCATTAGATCACCCCGCACTCTGCGTCATTCCAGAGTGTAAATTAAGACGGTAATGCCTGTCTTCGTAAAGTGAATTTCTGAGCCCATGTATCATTTTGGTCATTTTCCTCTGAAACGGGCTTTGCCTGGATATAGCCTGAAGGTTTCAGTCGGCTGAAGAAACCGCGTTTCAGGCTCAATATTGTTAAACATGAAGGACGACTCGAACCTTACGAGTTGTATATCTGTAATGATGTAATTCTTACTTGCTTATAGATATACTTAATCCCCCAGTTTGCATATCAGCAATGACGTCAGACCAATTTGACTTTGTAATTGTTTCTATTCTGTAGTAGAGGGAGACCAGATCAGACGTAGGGACGAGACAGAGAAGTATGTAGGAGTAGTGTGGCAGTATGAGAGAAGGCTGGGCCAGCCGTGAATTGGTTAATGAATATTTGTGCGTGCGTGCGCGCGCGTGTGTATGTGTATTTACCTAGTTGTATTATACGGAAATGGGAGCTATGCTCGTAGTAACCCGTCCTTGTATCTCGCAACATCTAGTTCTTAAATTCTTGTATGGTGTGTGTGTGGTGTGTGTGTGTGTGTGTGTGTGTGTGTGTGTGTGTGTGTTCACCTTGGTCTTTGGATCACGTGCTAGACTCGTGATCTACAGCTATTTCCCTCCCGGAAGAGAGCTCAGAGCTCGTATGACCGATCTATGGGTAATGCTATGACCTTACACGCACACACACACCCAACTCCCCGACCACGGGAGTTGGAGTAATGACTCGAAGCGCAGCGATACTGAAATTATTTCAGCCCTAGTCGGGATTCGAACCCGGACCGCCGTAGTGGCAGACGGGAACTCTACCAACCGCGCCACCGATTCGTGTGTGTGTGTGTGTGTGTGTGTGTGTGTGTGTGTGTGTGTGTGTGTGTGTGTGTGTGCGCGCGCGCGTGTAATCGTATATAAACAAAGTTGTATTTTTTTTTCCACCGTAACTTGACCTCAGCGCTCTCAAAAAGAATGACCCACAATGAAGGTAAGGCGATCTGTCTCGGGCTCATCATTAATGATAACATTACGACGGAATTGATTCAGAAATGATATCAGGTTTTCTTGGATTAAATTCCTTTCTATATTACTTAATCCCTTCAAGGAATTTAATCGGGGGTTTGAAGGGTGGGTCGGTAAGGCCTGGTGGTCAGTGTGGTGGGCTCGTGGTCTGATTTTTTTATTTTTTTATTTTTATTATTATTATTTTTTTTTTCATCTATTATTATATTATTATTTTTACGACTTCCAAGGTTGAACTAGACCTCGCTTTGACCCTCGACTGAATAAAATCACCTGGCGATGGTCTTAAAGGAAAATATGCGTATGTGTGTGTGTATTTACTTAGTTCAATCTTACGGGAAGGGGAGCTACGCTCGTGGTGTCCCGTCTCTGTATCTCGCAGTGTCTAATTTGCTCTTAAATTCGTACATGGGTTTTGCGCACTATTGTTTTGTCTAATTTATTCCATACATCCACCACTGTGTGTGTGTGTGCGTGTGTGTGTGTGTACGTGCGCGCGTGTGTGTAGTGTTGTATGGGCTTAGGGTACCCTCACCTGAATGAAGTCATGTGGTGTTAACCAAAACGAACATTAAAAAGCACCACGCGGTTTGGGAGGAATTATCTCAATTATTTTGAAACCTCCCCTCCCCATAATAAAATCACCTGACGACTTAAAATTCGGTAGAATTTGACACCGGAAGATGAGAGTTGAGAAGAACTCTTCGGCAACTTCGTTATAGTAAATGGACTCCACAGTACTTAAAAGAGAGAGAGAGAGAGAGAGAGAGAGAGAGAGAGAGAGAGGACACTCATGGGATCTCGCCCATTCTCGTTGATAAAAAGACCTTCACGTAGGGAGGTAAGCGCCTTACCTCCCCCCCCCATGGGGAGGTGGAAGGGAGGGGGGACTAAAGGGGGCATAAGTGTCTTCTTATGCCATAGAAGCGCCCACCACCACCATGGGGGGGGGGAGGTTCTGGGGTTCAAACTCGGACCTCTGGCAAGTGGACACTATAACGCTGCTATTGTCTCTTCCTTCCCCAAAACTTTTTTCGTCATTTTGCTCTTCCGTCTCTTATTCCTCATCTTCCTCCTCCTCTCCTCCCTCCTCCGCATCTTACTCTTCCTCTTCTTCCTTCTCTTCCTCCCCCACTACTTGTCCTCCTCCTGCTACCTCTATTTCTACTACTACTTTTACTACCACTACTACTATTATTACTTTTTCTATACAAACGACCTCCATCCTTGTGGAATTGTGTGATGAAAGCAGTCAGGATCTGTCTCCCATCCCCCCCCCCATCTTCCACAGAGATCATTCATTGGCCCCTCTCTCGCCAATGACTATGGTCGATTACCTTTTTATATTTTATATCATTTTACTTTAATGAAGCCTAGAACAGACGTTCATTTACCCTACTTGCTACTACAGTCTGCTCAAAATCGAGGTTTCGTTCTAATTTAGGAGGTGGGGACCTGATACCGCTGATCTGAAGAATAAGAATGATAGTCTACATTTCATCCACACTACAATGCTGCTCTTAAGTTGTTGTTTCTTTTCTGCCATCACCTCTTCCAGACGAGCGTAGAATACTTTTGTCCTTGGACCTGTCCCGCCTGAAGTCGTAAAGGTTATCGGAGTGGATAAGCCCTGGCCCACATTCTGTATACGCTCCTCGCACATCTTGATTTTCTCTTTCTCATTTCGGGAGTGGGACGCCTCAATGGTTAGGTTATTGTAACGGGGCCATTGGATCAAATACTCGCATGTCAAAGGAGGCCAGTTGTCTCCGTGTTCAGAAACCTCTTGCGCTGACATCCACTCGTGCCTCTGAGGTGTTGGACGTCCGGTGCCTGAAGTTCTTTCCTCTAGTGGGAGTAGTGTTGGTTCCTTATCTCGTCATATCTCATGCAGATGAATCCACCCTGCTTGTATATCATCGTATGTTTTGGATCATCTACTACTACTACTACCACAAGTATTACTACTACTACCGCTACTACCCTTCCTCCTGCTCCTTCTACTCCTTCCCTTCTTATCGTTCTTTTCCTTTTCTTTCTTAGTTTTCCTTATTATTTTTCTTGTTCTTGTTCTTCTCACCGCCATCGACCTCTCACAATAGAACATGGAAAACGAAATTCTCTGATGGGCGTACGCCAGGAGGTGCTGAATAGCTGCGGCCGAAACCGCCACCTTTGCCCTATAATGTGCTTTGGGGACTGTTGCTGGGGCAGGTAACTAGCAGTCACTGCTGGAAATCGGAGAGGAGTGCGGGATTCGAACCCCCGGCCAAGAGGATGCGAGACCAGCTGCACGCTTCCGAGTACGTCAACAGGGAATCATAAGCTACATGGTATTCACTCGTCAGGAATAGGAGTATTGCATTGTAGGTCGCCTCCCCCTCCCCACCCACACCACCCCCTTACCCTCGCAGCTCCGCGCTCGGCAATACCCACCCCCCCTTTCCACCTTCCCTTTTCCTTCCCCTCTTTTTCCCACTCCCTTTTCCCCTTCCTTCCCTTCTCTCCCTTTTCCTCCCTCTTCTCCCACCTTTCCCCTTCCTCTCCCACCTTTCCCCCTCCCCCTTACTCCCCCTTTTCCTCCTCTTCCCCTCCCACCTTTCCCCTTCCCCCCTCCCCCGTAACCCCTCCCCCTCTTCCCCTTTGGTCGAGGTGTCAAGAAGCTTTGACTGCCATGTAACAAAGGGAGAGGGAGGATGGAGGGGGAGAGAGAAAGAGCATTGCCTCTCTCCTCCCGTCTCGTTGCACGCAACATAGACACACGCACACACACACACACACACACACACACACACACACACACACACACACACACACACACACACACACACACACACACACACACACACACATATATATATATATATATATATATATATATATATGTGTGTGTGTGTGTGTATGTATACATTGTGTGTATGTGTGTGTGTAGTAATAATAGATAATAATGATCGGTTTATTGAGTTAATAGTGTACACCATGGACGCGCGCGTGTGCGTGTGTGTGTGTGTGTGTGTGTGTGTGCGTGTGTGCGTGTAAGGGCTGCTCTCTGAAAGATGACGTCAGGAGCGAAAGTTGCTCTCGCATCGGTAGAAGAAAAGGCGATCGTTTCACGACTTCATCTGAAATCGTCGGACCTCATCGAAGATCAATTCAGCACTGAATAAAATCTCCTGAAAGCAATTAAATCTTCAGTCTCTTATCTTCGGTCTCCGTTGATGACTTCTGGAGACCTTCTGGTAAGGGTCATTAAAGGTCATTGACCTTTGACCAAGACCCAGTGGGTCTTGATGAACAGCTGCATCCTTGTTCTGGGTTAAGTGCAGCAGGTTCAACTGTTAGGGAGCAACTGGGCGCGGTCCTTCTCCTTCTGCTTCTGCTGTGGTGACCTTTTGGCCCACAAGGTCACTCGCTGGGTGCCAGGCACTCTTGGGCACTACAAGTGTCATAGGTGTCCCCTAATGTAAAGTCTATCTCTCTCCTCTCTCTCTCTCTCTCTCTCTCTCTCTCTCTCTCTCTCTCTCTCTCTCTCTCTCTCTCTTTATATATCTCTCTCTCTCTCTCTCTCTCTCTCTCTCTCTCTCTATCTCCTCTCTCTCACTATCTCCCTTTCTCTCTCTCTCACTCTCACTCTCTCTCTTTTTCTCTCTCCCCTCTATCTTTCACTCTCTTTCTCTTCTCTCTCTCAGTATCTCTCCTTTCCTCACCTCTTCTTCACCCCCAACCTCCCTCACCTCTTCCTCCTCCCTCACCTCTACTTCCTCCCTCACTCCTCCTCCTCGCCTCCTCTTCCTCCTCCTCCTCTTCCTCCTCCCTTACCTCTTCCTCCTATTTCACCTCTTCCTCCTCCCTCACCGCTTCCTCCTTCCTCACCTTCTTCCTCCTCCCTCACCTCTTCCTCCTCCCCCTCACCTCCTCCTCCTTTTTCACCTCTTCCTCCCTCGCCTCTTCCCCCTCCTCCCTCACATCTTCCTCCTCCCTCACTTTCTCCTCCCTCCCTCGCCTCTTCCCCCTTCTCCCTCGCCTCTTCCCCCTCCGTCTCCTCTTCCTCCTCCCTCACCTCTTCCTCCTCCCTCACTTTCTCCTCCTCCTCCCTCCTCATACCCCCAACCCCATCCTAGCGCGCCCCGCTTGGACTCTCGTCCCTTGTGTCATATTTCCTGTTTTTGTTCTTCCAGCGTAGATGGAAGATGGCTGGCAATGGAAGTCTCTCGCTCCTATTGATTGTCCTACATAATGCTGTGGCCAACTTTATCCTCTTTCTCCCCTTTCCTCCACTTTCATTCTTTCTCTCGACATTTTTTTTTTCTTTCTTTCTCATTTCAACTTTTTGTTTTGGTACTTTATTTTTGTATTATTGACTTCGCGATCTGTGTTGTTTGTGTGTATGTGAGTCATCGTGGTCTTGGATCACGTGTTGGTCGTGTGATCGACAGCTATTATCATCCCGAATAAGAGCTCAAGCCTCGTATATTGTCCTATCTAAGGGCAGTAGTTTTGTCGTGTACACGAACCCGCACCCAACTTATTTGTGTGTGCGTGTGTGTATGTGAATGGAGAAACACACACACACACACATATATATATATATATATATATATATATATATATATATTATATATACGAGAAATATGGGAGCTGATTCTCTTGTATACAATTAGTATTGAAGTCTACAGCATTCTAAAGATTATCAACTATCAGA
>NC_134792.1:65245234-65255234 GCF_046742065.1 Oratosquilla oratoria
AAACTCACACACTAACGACATCCAGAAAAAATATACACAAAGACCATCGTCTTTTAATTATTCATTTTTTATTCAATCTATGTATTCGTCTATTTTTTATATGCTTTGATTGTGTGTGTATACAGGTTTGTTGTGGTTCTCAGCATCGAGGTTTGTGCTGTGCTCAGTCAGTCACAGTCAGTCACAGTCAGTCAGTCACAGTCAGTTGCAAGTAGATTGGCCAGATTGGTTTTTCCGATACCAAACTTTGCCTCTCGGAGGGGGGGGGGCGTTCGGGTCGACTCAATTTAATTAAACTGGGCCAAGTAATGAATTGGCTTAAAATTTGTTCTGCCGTCCTCTCTCTCTCTCTCTCTCTCTCTCTCTCTCTCTCTCTCTCTCTCTCTCTCTCTCTCTCTCTCTCTCTCTCTCTCTCTCTCTGTCTGTCTGTCTGTCTGTCTCGTTCACTTTCTCTGTCTCTCCCCCTTCCTCCCCTGCCCCCCTCTCTCTCTATCGCTCTTCCTGTCTCTCTCTCTCTCTCTCTGTCTCTCTCTGTCTCTCTCTCTCTCTGTCTCTCTCTCTCTCCCCGAGTGTGTGTTTATGTGCGTGTATGTATATTTAATTGTAGTGTACAGGAAAGGAATAACGCTCGTGGGGCCCCGTCTCCAACTCTGCTTTATCATACCTAGCTTTGCATGTATGAATGGTTCCAACCTGGTCTATATCCCTATTTCCCAGTTATCAAACTTAAGATTTATATCCATATACCGTCTCAACTTTGTGTGTGTGTATGTATGTATGTATGTATGTGTGTTATCTTTTATCACCTCGCTTTCGCTTCCTGTCCTTGTTCTATCGATCACACTGTCTCTCTTATACACACACACACACTCACGCACACACACACACACACACACACACACACTCACATCGGCAAATAATGAGCTCTGAGCTCACTGCCGTAGGGTGGTGTCTGGCTGTCTCGACAGAGACTGCAGCAGATCCGAGGTGAATACACACACACACACACACACACACACACACACACACACACACACACACAGACAAATTTATTGGCACTCAGGTCAGGTAGTTGGGGGGATGGGGGGATTGTGGGGGGAGGAAAGGAGGTCAGGGATTTCATTTTGTCCTGTGGGTGGCGACCTGTGCCCCATTGTGTTGCCCACGAAGCCATCGGCCCGACCCTCCGTCTTGGCAACGAGACACCATCACCATCCCGCAAGGATCACACAATGGAGGAGGGAGAGGGAGGGAAGGGTTGGGGGGGTAATTGATTGCCCCCCTTTCTTCTCCAGTGTCTGTGTTCCTTCTCTCTCTTTTCTCTCTCTCTCTCCCTTTCTCCCTCTCACTCTGTTTCTCCCGCTCTTTCTGTTTCTCGCTCTCTTTCTCTCTCCCTCCTCCCTCCCCCTCTCTCTCTTTCTCTCTTTCTCGCTCTCTTTCCCACTCTCTCTTTCCCTCCCTCCCTCACTCTCTTTCTCCCTCTCTCGCTCTCTCTCCCTCCTCCCTCCCTCTCTTTCTCTCTCGCTTTCTTTCCCCCCCTCTCCCCCTCTCTCTCTCTCGTTCTCTCTCTTTCTTTCTCTCTCTCTCTCTCTCTCTCTCTCGTTTCTACACGTCCGCTCTGCTCTAAATTCATGTTATTCGTTTCCATTTAAATATAGCATATATTAGGTATTTCATTTAATCTTATTATGTAATTTCAGTCCACCAGAACAAAATATGTAAAGTGAGTCTTCGTGGCAAAGGGATGAAGCATAGGTTACGCAGGATGGCTGTACCTTAATGTATAGCCCTCACCCTTAATGGCCCATTGCAGGATCGGTCTACACCCAGAGGGACAATACAGCCTCTGTACCTCAATATCAAAGTGTCTTCTAAATCTAGCTTGGTAAGGTTGTATGTATGGCATGTTAATGTAAAACTTAAGAAAATATATAAAGACTTTGCTACATGACCAAACAAACCGTCATCGACTGAAAGAAAATTATGTCCTTTGCAATATGAATTCGATTGGTGCAGTGGGATGTTGTGATAAAACATGTCGACAAGAGACGCTTGGGTTCGTAACAAGGCTTGAAGGAATAGTTGAAATAATGATAATAGTAATACTGCTACTACTACTACTACTAATTATTATTATTATTATTATTATTATTATTATTATTATAATATTATTATTATCATTATTATTATATCATTGTTATATTATTATTATTGTATTATCATCATCATTATTATTATTATTATTATTATTATTAAGTAATAGTAACATTAACAACAACAATATTATTTTTATTTTTATTATTATTATTATTATTATTATTATTATTATTATTATTATTTCACTTAAGTGTTCATAAGTGTATGTTGTGTGATCGTATGACGTTTTTATTATGAAGTTCAACAGTAGACCCTTGGGTTCCTAACGAGGCTGACTGGAACGGTTAAAATAACAATAATAACAATAATAATAACAAAAATAACAACAATGATAATATTTACTCTAGCTTAAGTGTTCTGTAAGTGTAGGTTGTGTGCTCATATAATGCTTTAATTGTGAAATTCGAGAAAATTAATGATTCCAGATTTAGCCTTTTACTCTGAAAGCGGGTGAGGGAGGGGGATGGTCTCCATGGGTCAATAGCTTCGACATTTGGCAGCCAGAGTAACTATGAAGGTTAACGAAATGGGTTTAAACTCGGTGAATCGTTTTGGTTGGTTACTGGGAGCGAGTCGAACACGGTTAGGTAAAATCACTGTGTACTTACGGTAAGATTCGTTCGGTGCGATTAATTATAATTAATAATTATAATTATTAGCCTCCCACCACAGCCAATGGCGGGTGACGCGCATGCTACTACCTGGCATCCTATTTTAAGTAAGCGCGTTGGTTGTAGGTTCGGTTAATAAAATAATCGGCCTCGTACTTTGCACCTCGTGGGAAAACAACCCCATCATTCAAAAACAAAGAACAAGTCCTCTAGATAATCGTTTGACGATCATCGTTGAGCCATGAACGATCATCGTCAAGCGATAATCGCACCAAGGAGAACGTACCATGGGATGTGCAAATTGTTCTCCTTATTCGGAATCATCTAGAGTATTCACATAAAGATTTTCCAAAATTGAGAAAAATCGAATACCAGAAGCACTAATGAATATTGTCCAACGGCGTTCTGTTCTGAATAATGGGAATTATCAAATTTCAGGGATTACGTCACTTGCTTTCCTAGGTCTCTCTCTCTCTCTCTCTCTCTCTCTCTCTCTCTCTCTCTCTCTGTCACACCTCTCCCCTTCTCCGTTTCTCTCCTTCCTTCTCCCCCTTGTGTGTGTAATATGTATATATATATATATATATATATATATATATATAATATATGTGTGTGTGTGTGTTTGTGTGTGCGCGTGTGTGCGTATCATTATGACGTATGGAATTAAACTCTCCTACTGGGATTCGAACCGTTGCTTGAGCGGCTGTTTGTAATAAGCCTTTGCCTCTTAATAATTATCTGCTCAACCAAGTGGTCGAATCCCAGCAGGAGAGTTTAATTCCATATGTCATGATGACATATATATATATATATATATATATATATATATATTATATATATATATATATATATATATATATATATATATGTGCAAAGTAGACCACTTGGAAAAAAGAAACTAACGAAGCAGAGCGCTTTCGTATATTACATCTTCAGTGCAACACTTGTTGCACTGAAGATGTAATATACGAAAGTGCTGTGCTTCGTTAGTTTTATTTTTTCCAAGTGGTCTACTTTGCATATATATATATATATATATATATATATGTATATATATATATATATATAATATATATTTATGGAGGTGAGGTAGCAAAATGAAACGTTAAGACTAGAGTATGGTGCTTTATTCAGAATTGGACGTTTCGACCTCTTGGGCCTTCCTCAGTCTGAGGAAGGCCTAAGAGGTCGAAACGTCCGATTCTGAATAAAGTTCCATACGCTAGTCTTAACGTTTCATTTTGCCACTTCACCTCCATATTTGTCTGTCTTTACACACACACACACACACACACACACACACACACACACACACACACACACACACACACACACACACACACACATATATATATATATATATATATATATATATATATATATATATATATAGCCGCACACACACACACACACACACACACACACACACACACACACACACACACACACACACACACACACACACACACACGCACACATACACACACACACACATACACACACACATTTATAAATAAAGATATTGTCTTTATCCCTTCCCTCCTTACGTTTTCTTTCATTCCAACTTATTGTTGAGTAAATAGGATTTGGGGTGTGGGAGGTGTGGGAGGGGGGCGTGTCCCCGCCCTTCCGCCCCCCAGCGTGGCAGCAACAGGTGGATTGCAGAGCCGGAGGTGGAGCGGGCGGGAGCGTGTGGAAGTCTGCTGCGCGGGTGGATTGGATACACGTGTTTGTTTGTTTACATCTTGGCTCACGTAGGCTTGGGACACGTGGCTCAAGTCCCCGCGCGTGTATTTGGCAGCCAATTGAAAAAAAAAAAAAAATTAATGAATGGCAGATGCTCATATAGATGATAATACAATGATAAAAAAGAAAAAATAAGTAAGAAATGGAAAAGATAGGAATAAAACATTATAATAGTAATAATAATAATTGAAATTAAAGATAGATAAAAGATGAAGTAATTGAAATTTATGTATTGTAATAAGTGGAGATGATTATAATGATAATGATGGTAAAGATAAATAAATTAATATGAATAAAAATAATTGGCTGACCACATAGGGGTAGTGGTGGAGGTGATGTGGAAAGTGGATCAGGTGGACAAGTGGATCCGGTTATCGAGGTTTACGACGCAGTTCCCGTCGGACTGCTAACTGCTTTCGTGTAAACGGGTTTAAGTTAACGACGTCGTCAACGATCGGGTCAGAGCAGAGGTAGTAGTAGGCAAACGATTGGACGAGGGAAGGAGAAGGAAGAAGAGAGAGGATGAAGAAGAAGAGGAGAGAGAGGACAAAGAAAGTCTGGGGAAAGAAGAGGAGAAAAAGGAGAAGGAAGAAGAGAAACAAAAGGAGGAGGAAGAAGAGGAGGAGGGAAAGGACAAGGAAAGTCTGGGAAAAGAAGAAGAGGAAGAGCAAAAAGAGAAACAGAAGGAGGAGGAAGAAGAGGAGAAAGAGGACAAGGAAAGTCTGGGGAAAGAAGAAGAGGAAGAACAAGAAGAGAAAAAGGGAGAAGGAAGAACAGATAGAGGACTAGGAAAGTCTGTGAAAAGAAGAGGATGAAGAAGAAGAAGAGAAATAAGAGGAGGAGGAATGTTGAAAAGGTAGAGTAGCTAATAAAATATTTAGATCTGTTTTCTGTATATTTCCAACAACAAGTTTCTCAAACACTCCTGAGTAAATACAGTACAAGTTTAAACACAATTGTAAACCACACTCAGACACGTTCTTGTAGAAATATAATTTAGTCGCACACAAGTTAGTTCACAAGTTTCTGTAGCCCGAGTTCAACACCCTAACTCTCTGACCCTCTCCTATGTTTCTCCTTCCTGTTTGTCCTATGATTAACCCATTCAACTCTGATGACAAGATGTCTTGTCATTTGGTCAAATAAAACAAAAAATCATAAAACACCAAAATGTTTGATCAAACACCAGAAAAATATGACGTCAGTCCTCGCACGAAGCGAGGACTGACGTCATATTTTTCTGGTGTTTGATCAAACATTTTGGTGTTTTATGATTTTTTGTTTTATTTGACCAAATGACAAGACATCTTGTCATCGGAGTTTAATGGGTGTAGACTCATTGAGTTACCCAATTCTATGAATTCTTTCTACTTCCTAACTTTGTACCTTCTACTGTGTTACCAATGACTTTATCGTAATGTGATCTACAATACTTTTTTCTGAATAGTTTATCTGACCATTGCTGTACTGTATAATCAATTATATTCTAATGTTTAATTTTGGCATTATGGGTTCTGTGTCTTCCATATTTATCTGTTACGATACTTTAACGTCCTGCTGAGTGACAAATGTGTCATCACTTGGGATATGACTTGTTCCTTCACACCTTTATTATCTCTGGGACCCATATTTCTGAGTGCGGGTTTCTTTATTATACCTACAATATAATATAACGCTGAATAGCCCTTGATGCTCCAGTGCTTGGCTTTTGAGCCTAAAACTCATAAACCAACCAACAATACAATGCAGTATGAAGAACAAGAGGAGAGAGAGGACAAAGGAGGTCTTGAGAAAGAAGAGGAACAAGAAGAGAAAGAAGAGTTGGGTAAGAACAAAAAGAAAAAGAGGAAAAAGAAGAGGTGGATAAGAACAAGAAAAGAAAGAGAAGGGAAGATGAGAAACAAGGGGAGGGTGAAGCATAGGATGAGAAAGAGGATAAGGAAATTCTGGAGAAGGAAGAGGAGAGAGAACAAGAAGAGAAAGAGATGTAAAAAGAGAAATAAGAGGAGGATGAAGAACAAGAGGAGAGAGAGGACAAGGGAACTCTGGAGAAGGAAGAGGGGGATAAAGAGAGAAAGAGGGCAAAGAAGATTTGAAGAAGGAAAAGGAAGAGGAGGGGGAAGAGAGAAAGAGGACAAGAAAGGAGGAGGAAGAGAGGACTAGAGAGACGGAAGAGGAGGAGGAAGAGGAAGAGAGAAAAATAGAGACGGAAGAGGAGGAGGAGGAATAGGAAGGGAGGACAAGAGAAGAGGTGGAGGAGGAGGAAGAGAGGACAATAGGGATGGAGGAGATGAAGGAGGAAAAGAACAGTGGTGACGGAAGCGTATAAAGAAGGATGATTAGGTCGCAAAATAAATTGAGGAGAAAAAGAAAGAAGAGGAGGAGGAGGAGGAGGCACGTTGTTGTACAACGAACCATTCCTTCGAAAATACGTGAATGTCTTCCCCCCCCAAAAAAAAAGTCTTATTAGAGAACTGGTTAGTTGAGGTGCTAGATCCTAACCCCTAACTGAATAGATTAACCACTAGAAACGCTGGTTATCGATAATGAAATGCAATATCCCCAGCCTCTCTCTGTCTCTCTCTCTCACTCTCTCTCTGTCTCTGTGTGTGGGTGTGTGTATGTGTTCTTAAATTTCAAAAAGAAAACCAAACCACAGTTAGTACATAGGTCCTCATGAAAAAAATATGAAAAAAATGTAAAAAAAATTGTAGATGAAACAAGATGAAATAGCAAAAAGGAGGAAGCGTGGTGCAGCATTTCTTCTTCAGTGAAAAAACTAGTGAACTCAAGAAAAAAAAAAAAAAAAAAAGAGAGAGAGAGGGACAGAGAGAGAGAGAGAGAGAGATAAACGAGTGGAAGAAGAAAGTTGTTCTCGTAGCCACCTAAGTAAAAAACAAAATTGCGTAATTAGAATTAAAAAGAAATAACAGACTCTGACGCCCTCACGCAGCGCCTTGAAAGAAACCTTTGTTCACTCGGTGAAGTTTGCAGGAGTGGCTTGTTTCGGCAGATGGATTGATAATTGTATTTCATCGCCAGTAACCAGCGCTTCTGTCCATGAGGAGAGTATCGCGCCGATGGAGTCGTTAAGGTGGTAAAGGAAATTTAGAGTATAGTGGATACGAGGCTTCCAGAAACAGAGGGGCATCCACGCCACCTTTACTGGTTTCGACATATATATATATATATATATATATATACATATATATATATACATATATATATATATATATATATATATATATATATATATATATATGATATATATAAAGAGAGAGAGAGAAAGAGAGGAGGCTTACACCTTTCACGATCCAGTAAAAGTGGTCGGGATGCCCCTCTGTTTCTAGATGCCTCATATCAATCTGCAGTCACATATGGGGCTCGCGAGATGGGAATCTGAGCCGAGATCGGATCCCAACGGTTGATAGTAGCGAGCCAATTTTTGGCGTGCGCAGCGCGTAGAGAGCCGTCCCACAACCCGTTTTGCTCTTTGGCCAAAATATTTTCGCCCAAAAAAAATTTTTTCATTCGCCACTGGCATCGTTGTTACAAAATGCCACTCTGGCATTGAGAAAATCTTATCTGTATTTACCTATTATATAGAATAAGCGCTATGCTCGTCAGGTCCCGTTTCTTGTGTTCCGAGTGAGTTGCGTGTCCTCGCTTATTTACGATCCCTGTTGACTACCATTGATAATGGCTCCTATTCATTGGATGCCCTAGTGCGTAGGGTAAAGGTGACTCGCTCGGACGCTGTTAAGCATCTCCCTCCGTGAAACCTTGGTGGTAAATCACAGAGGAAAGAAAACACGAAGAAATATGGCTCGAACGTGGCTTATCGTAAATCACGTGACCAGCTTGAGGAAAAAGTTCTCTCAAGTTAATTTGGACGGGGTCCAGTGTTAGTTTACGGGGACGGGGGGGCTGGTGGGTGGGTGGGGCTTTACACACACACAGACACACACACACACACACACACACACACACACACACACACACGACTTCATGGCGCAGTAGTAGAGTTCCCGGCTGCCACTACTGTGGTCCAGATTACAATCCCGCCAGGGCTGAAATGATTTCAGTATCGCTGCGCTGCGAGTCGTTACTCCAACTCGTGGGCGGGGGGTTGTGTGTGTATGTGTGTAAAGGTCACAGCATCACCCATAGATCGGTCATATATGAGTTCTGAGGTCTCTTCCGGGAGGGAAATAGCTGTCGATCACGAGTCCAAGACGTGGTCCAGGACCATGGTGGTGAAACACACACACGCACACACACACACACACACACACACACACACACACACACACACACACACACACACACACACACCATCGTCCTCAATATCGTTCTCCCTGGCCCAGCTATGGTGGGGCAATCTATCCCCCCCCCCACCCCCAGATAGAATGACTCTCTTGTGTCACCGTACCAGCTCTGCACTGTTTAATCTAGGGGGTGGGGCTTGGACACTTGTGTGGTGGTGGTGGTTGATGGTGGTTGATGGTGGTGGTGGTGGTTGTTGTCGTTCCCTAGACTGTCTGTCCGAGCAGTCCCGTGGTGGTGGTGGTTGATGGTGGTGGGCAATCAGATTGGGATTTTTCTTTTTTCCCCACCTCTCCATTTTCCTGTTGTCTGGTCTAGGTAGTGTAGCGGTTGCTATACATCAGTTTACACAGACTACAGCTGCTAAATAACAGCAAGGAACAGACTTTCCCTGTACCTATGCTTAAGAAATACTATCCTAACTATTTCGCTTCCGAGGAGGGTGGGGGGTGGGGGTTGTCAAAGATATGAATAAAATCGTCTAACGCTGGACAAGAAACGTATAGTAAAGGCCTCTGACAGGAAGCTCGCCTTCGGGTGAATAATAAAATCGCCTGACGGCAGCGATAGGAAACATAAACAGGGACTGGTATTGAAGGCGTTTGCGAAAGATGATGCGGCCAAAAGTATTGGGTGACGTAGAGGCGTGTGAGCGCATGCGCATTGGATTGCGCCACAGAAAACCCCCGCTCTCAGTGTTTGTTTATACTCTCTCTCTCCCCCCCCTCCCCCTCTCTCTCCCTCTCTCTACCTCCCTCCTTCTCTCTTTCTCTCTCTCTCCCTCTACCTCGCCCACTCTCTCTCCCTATCTCTACCTCTTTCCCTCTCTCTCCCTATCTCTACCTCTTTCCCTCTCTCTTTCTCTCTCTCCCTCTCCCTCTCCCCTTCTACCTCTCTCTCCCTCACCCCTCTCTTCCTCTCTCTCCCTCTCCCCCTCCCCCTCTCTCTCCCTCTCTCTACCTTCCTCTCTCTTTCTCCCTCTCCCTCTCCCCCTCTCTCTACCTCTCCCCCTCTCTCTACCTCTCCCCTCCACCCTCTCTCTCTGTCTCTCTCTCTCTCTCTCTCTCTTTACTTTTTTATATGTTCAATGTCGACGCTCACGCCTTATTGACTCTAGCCATGCTAAATTGCAGCTACATGAGTTATTAACATTCTTGGGT
>NC_134792.1:65265234-65275234 GCF_046742065.1 Oratosquilla oratoria
ATATACGTATATATATATATATATATATATATATATATATATATATATATATATATATATATATATATATATATATATATATTCCTCTGGCGCCAGGAATTTTATTCATGTGGATAAGAGATAATCCTGTTGTCGGGACCCCCCGTCGCCAAGTCCCGTGTACCGGGGATGGCTTCATCATCATCATTATCATCATCATCATCACCCGAGACCCGGGAGGTGACGTGGGTACCGGTACCAAGCGAAGCGAAGCAAAGCGAAAGTTAGCGAGCTCCGCTCAGCCGAGCCTGTACATGAACTTGGCCCGGTTACTGTAAGACATCATTGTGTGTGTGTGTGCGTGTGTGCGTGCGTCTCTATGTGTGTGTATGCATGTGCATGATTTTTTGTGTGACGTGTGTGTGTGTGTGTGTGATTCACCGTGGTCTTGGATCACGTGTTGGACTCGTGATCGACAGCTATTTCCCTCCCGGAAGAGAGCTCAGAGCTCGTATATTACCGATCTATGGGTAATGCTGCGACCTTACACACACACACACACACACACACACACACACACACACACACACACACACACACACACAACTCCCCATCCTAGAGAGTTGGAGTAACGACCCGCAGCGCAGCGATACTAAACTTATTTTAACCCTGGTCGTGATTCGAACCCGGACCGCCGTAATGGCAGCAGATAACACTACCACTGCGCCACGAGTGTGTGTGTGTGTGTGTGTGTGTGTGTGTGTGTGCATGATTTGTGTGTGTATGTGTGTATCTGTTTGTATGTGCATACTTTTGTGTGTGTGTGTGTGTGTGTATGTGTGCATGATTTGTGTGTGTGTATGTTTATATGTGCATACTTTGTGTGTGTGTGTGTGTGTGTGTGTGCGCGCGCGCGCGTGTGTGCGTGTAGGTGTGGGGGTATGGAAACAATGCTTTGTAAACAACCTACAAAGATTCATACGGGTGTACACCTTCATATACACACGTTTATCATTTGTTTGTTGATGGGGGCACAAGTTTGAGAGTGCAATTTCCCTCGAATTTTGGAAAAAAAAAAAAACATACGAAAGCTTCCGTCGAACGGGGCGGAGAACAATCGTCGGCTTTGTGGGTATCCCGCTTTGACGAAGGTCGCCACTTCTGCGCCGAAGTCGTTAACATCGATACCTTTTGACGTCTCAACGTTCGAGTTCCTGGATAACCACGTGACGTCGACGATGAATTTGTTCAGACGAAGAATTGAGATAAGTTATGTTTGGTGCTTTTATTATTAGCCTCCTACCACAGCCAATGGCGGGTGACGCGCACCCTACTAACTGGCATCCTATTTTGGGTAAGCTCGTTGGTTGTAGATTCGGTTAATAAAATGATCAGCCTCGTACTTTGCAGCTCGTAGGAAAACAGCCCCATTATTCAAAAACAAAGAATTATTGTTCTAAATAATCGTCCGACGATCATCGTTAAGCCATGAACGATAATCATTGAGCGATAATCGCACCGAACAAAACGTACCTTTAGATATGTGACAAAACAAGGTCTATCAATCATGGGAGCAAATCTTCATTTAAGTTAAATGTTGATATTAAGCATCCAGATATACTAGTAACATATAACTACAAGGACTATAGAGATACCTTACAGAAAGCAAAATAAATGTATAATAATGACAATAATAATAATAATAATAATAATGATAATAATAATGATATCAAAATATGGTAGTAATAACGTGCAAGGAGTATAAAAAACTATGACAAATAATGATAACAATAACAATAATAATTACTAAAAGACGCATGAATAATAACCTATCGCATCAGAACTTCTTAGTTCAGTCTTCGAGTGGCTAAAATTGCCTGGGGTCAACTCTCACTAGAAAATATAAACACACCGTATCGATGAGACTACCGTGAGGGTTCTCCGTGAGAGCCCAACGCAAGAATCCATCCTGAGAATCCAACGCAAGAGTTCATCGTGAGAGACCAACACAAGAGTTCATCTTGAGAGACCAACGCAAGAGCCCATTGTGAGAACTCAACGCAAGAGTCCATCGTGAGAGCCTAACGCAAGAGCTCATCGTGAGAACCCAACGCAAGAACACATCGTGAGAGACCAAAGTAAGAGCCCATCGTGAGAACCCAACGCAAGAATCCATCTCGAGAGACCAACGCAAGAGCTCACCGTGAGAGACCAACGGGAGAGCCCAATGGAAGAGCCCGTCGTGAGGACCCAACGCAAGAACACATCGCGAGAACTCAACGCAAGAGCCCATCGTGAGAACCCAACGCAAGATCCCATCGTGAGAACCCAACGCAAGATCCCATCGTGAGAACCCAACGCAAGAGCTCACCTTGAGAGCCCAACGGAAGAGCCCATCGCCAGAGTCCATCGTGAGACTGTTACTCTTAACAATACCGCGGAAGCCGAACAAGAAAAATTGTTGACCAAATGTCGAGTCTCTGGGCCTCTTTCGGTCGCCCGATCGACCTTCCGGGGTTGAGGGTGGAGGTTAGGGTGGGGGGAGGGGGGTTGGATTCGGAGGTGGGGCGGGAACTTCCGGATGATTACGCCCGGATGGCAGGAGGATGAAAAGCGCCTGCGAAGGATGACGCAGTGCTGAGGAGTTGAGGTTGCTGAAACGACGATTGCTGTGATAACAATACTTCTACTACTACTATTACTACTACTACTACCAATAGTCTATATACCAAGGGATTTTTTCCCCCAACAAGGGAGGTAGCCAAAGCCAACAGGTATATACCCACTCCCACCTATTCCACTCCCCTCCACCACCCTTTCCTTCCACTCATCTTAGCTCCTCGTGGATGACGGGTCATCCCTGTATCCCCCTCACTGCCCTGGGTCAGAAGCAGTGCAGCAAGACACAGCATATCCACAGCCTCTTCACTTAATCGGCGACCCCCCCCCACCTCTCTCCGTCCCCGCATACAGTAAATTAGAAGACAGGGAGAAATCCCTTCAGGCAGCGTCAAAATATTATTCACACATAACCATTCCTAACACACACACACACATCCCATCCTTTGGTCCCTCCCTTCGTCGCATCACAATATCTTCTATACACAGCCATTCACCACTAACATATATCTCCTGCGTTAGAGTTTATGAAAGAGTATTGGGATAGTTTGGATACATGGAAAGAATGAGGGAAGAATGATTAGTAAAAGAGGTGTGGAAGGCAGAGGTGGGTGGAGAGAATATGAGGGGACGACCGAGGATGAGATGGATGGATGGGGTGCAAAGGGGCGTTGAGCAAAGAAGGGAGAAGTCAAGAATGATAATAGTAATAATTATATTATTAAAATTATATTACCATACGAGTAGCGGAAACTACTACTAATAACGCATTATTATTGTCATTATTTTTATTGTTATGATTGTTGTTATTAGTAGCAGTAGTGGTAGTAAGCACACCCATCCCCCTTTTCGTAGTATTTTATTTATGTATGTATTCTTATTTGGTGATTTTTATATTTACTTATTCTTTATTTATTTGATTGATTTATTTCATTTTATTATTCTTTTTTATTCATAACGATGTCATAACGGACCGAAAGACTTCCCCGTCTGCATTCCTGCAGGGCCATTGTGATTCTGCTCAACAAAGGAACGCTGATGGGGCTCTTGTCGAGAGTGGTCAAAACCCAAGTGCTCCGCTGACCCTCGCCAGGGTTGACACCCCCCCCCCCAAAAAAAAAAAAAAAAAAAAAAAACTCTGTATATAAACTGCATCAGAGCGGGTTTAACTCAGTTCGGGGTTAACGAGGTTGTAACTTTTGGTGTTTATAACCCCAGTGCTACCCGGAGTGCGGTGGGAGGTCTGTGTGTGTGTGTGTGTGTGTGTGTGTGTGCGTGTGTGTGTGTGCGTGTGTGTGTGTGAATAAAATCGCTTGGCGACAGTCAGAATGAAAGGAAAAGAACCGCACGGGGTGAGGTTCACCACGAGATGAATAAAATCACGTGACGGCAGTAAGGATGAAATGTTAAGTACTACCAGGTACGGAAAGAGGGTTAACCCTCGTTTGCTGTTGATCAAGTAGATTAAAAACTCACGACTTGAGCCAGAATAAAACTGTTGAAGGGGTCCTCTGGTTTTTGACGAATGAGAGAGAGAGAGAGAGAGAGGAGGAATAGGTCAAAGTAACTTGTATGCAAGTCTCGATGATTATCCCATCGTTCCAGTGGCTTTCTTGATATGTTTTCTTCTGGCTGAAGACTCGTTCACACGGGGCTAGTTTACTAGCCCCTATTGCTAGCGACTAGTAAACTAGCCCTCTAGTTACCCAATGTCAACAGAAATTAGTCAACTTGTCTCCAAGCTAGCCTAGTGTGAACACTTACTTGCCTGTTAACTTGAAACTAGCACTAGCGGTTACTTAACTAGATCTGTATCAAAGAGGTTTAATGAACAGAAGACTTTTTGTGGGTTCTGCCAGGAAGTGTGAGTGCTAGACAAAAACATCCAAGGACTTTCTTCACAACTAAAGCGGATTCATCTTTGTTTTGGAGATGAAATTTTTGGAGGTGTGAAGGCGGATGCAGGTGGGAGGGGGGAGGGGGAGGGGGGGAAGGGGGTGTGACCTAGACGCCGCGAGGAGCTGAACAAAGACGTGGAAATGGTTCAGTTAGAAGAATGTTCTTCATGAGAGGACGCCGGCCAAGGCAACGGGAGTTTCCAGTTGGCACTGTCGCCGACGTGGCACGGTGCAAAGTGGGTGGCACTCTTGAGGTGCGTTTTATTCGGTGGGGTTATTATCGTCCAACGATGATCGTTCGTGGCTCAGTGATGATCGTTAAACGATTGTCTAGACTCGGGAGCAATTTTTTTTTTTTTTTTTTTTTTTTTTTTTTTTTGCAGCGTGCAAAATGTACTTTTGTCAGGTGTTTTTGTGTTGACAAGTGATCGGTGTTTACACGTCCAAGCCGTCAGTGAACGATTTTATTCAGTTAAGGGTGTCTCGAACTCTGAAAACGTGAGATATCTGACAAACCAAATATGTCTCTCCGATACATGTGCAACTCCGTTAGCATACTTTTTTTTTTTTTTGTAAATCTGTTTGGTTCAGCAAGAGATTGACCCTAGCACTAAAGGTGCTCATCTGACCTTGAAGTTCTTCAAGAGTGGAAGCTTTCTAGAACACTAGACGAAGCTGCTGATGCTCCCACATCCCCCATCCCCACATTCTTGTTTGTAGCATCTGGGCGTCTTTGATGTGTGTGTGTGTGTGTGTGTGTGTGTGTGTGTGCACGCGCGTTTATGTTTTCCTCAGGAACTGGTCTGACCTTGTTGACAATTTATCGGCACAAGAACATAAGAATGAAGGAGACTGCAAGAGACCATAAGGCCTACACTAGGCAGTTCCATGTCCATTACCACCTATCATCTCCATCCATAAAGTTATCTGATCTGATCTTAAAACAACCAATATGTTTCAGCTCTCACTATATGGATACAAGTTGACCTTTGACTCTAGAGATGTATGTACGCGCGCACACAAACACACACACACACACACACACACACACACACACACACACACACACACACACATACTCACACTCACACTCACACATAAGGCAACACGTGATCCAAGACCATGGTGAATCACACAGACACATATAGAGATAGAGAGAAAGAGAAAGAGAGAGAGAGAGAGATAGCATGTACAAGCAAACCATGTATATATGTATGTAGCTTTACTACCTACACATGTTATGTTGTGCTGTTCGTTTAAGAGCCTAAACGAGATCCGCTTCCTGTGACAGTGAAGCCTACGCCACGAGGCGCTGAATAGCTGCAGCCGAAGCCATCACCTTTGCCCTTTGTGCTTTAGGGAGATGTTGGGCCAGGTAATCGTCACTACTAGCAAAATTAAAAATCCATTTTGTTTGTGTGGTTTCAGATGACGTAAGACAGTGGTGGGTCGTTTAGTGGAGTAATGATTATGATAAATGACAATTGAAAGTTGACGTCTATCACGATAAGATGCCAATGCGACGGGGCATCAACGTGGCCACGATCAGTGGTCACTATGTTGCGGACTCCCACTCCCCCAGTCCTCACCGTCCACTCACCTCAACAGTAACCGAGCCTCCCAGAAGGTCTTCTGGGCAGTACACCAGAAACATTCTAAGTCAGCTCTCCCGGTACGCCTCCCGCGTTGTACCCGGTCGACCTGGTTCGAGGTCAGGTCAAGGTCTGACCCGTGGGGTACCGAGTGGACCCGGGGGCTGTGAGAAAGAAAACGATTGCAGGGGTGACTTTAAAACTCACGAGGGTGTCTGTAAGGTACAAGTGGTTGGGAAGACCATCCCTGTATATGACATTTCAAGGTCAACGAGTTACGATAAAGCGATCATTGCCAGTCACAATGCACTGGAGAACAGGACAGATCCCGACGCGTTTTCGGGAGACGAAGAAAACGGGAAATGTGTCGGGATCGTAGAAAGCGGGAAGACGACGGAAAATGCCCCGACTCCAGAAGTACGGACGGTCTTCGTCGAGAGGCGGAAAGGTTCGACTGTGTCCGAATTGTCCGTTTCGTCGAACGAGGAGTCGATGATGGAATCGGACATCGTTGGAGTAATCAACCCAGCCTTCGAGTATAATGGTAAGATATATATATATATATATTTTTTTATTTTTGAGGTTTCATGATTAAGGTAATAGTTCCACTCCCTCACTCCTCCTTTTTCTTCCTCCACTCCTCCAGTTTCTTCCCCATTTCCTACTCCTCTTCCTCCTCCTCCAGTTCCTCTTTCCGTTCCTCCTCTCCTCCTCCTCCTCCTCCTCCTCGTCCTCGTCCTCCTCCTCCGTTAGTTCATCATACTCATCCAGTTCCTCATCTCCTCCTCCTCGTCCTCCTCCGTCAGTTCATCTTACTCATCCAGTTCCTCTTCTCCTCCTCCTCGTCCTCCTCCTCCTCCTCCTCCAGTTCTTCTCCCTCCTCTAGTTCCCGTTTCAGTTTCTCCTCCTCCAGTTCTTCTTCCTCCTCTAGTTCCCGTTTCAGTTTCTCCTCCTCCAGTTCCTCCTTCACTTCCTCCGCTCCTCCTCCTCCTCATCGTCCTCCTCCTCCATAATTTCATCTTACTCTTCCAGTTCCTCTTCTCCTCCTCGTCCTCCTTTTCCTTCCTCCTCTTCCTCCTTCAGTTCTTCTTCCTCCTCCAGTTCCTCTTCCTCCTCCTCCTCCTCCAGTTCCTCTTCCTCCTGCACCTTCTCTTTCTCCTCTTCCTCCTCCTCATCTTCTTCCCCCTCCTCTTCCTCCTCGCTTCCCCTCCTCCGGCACTTTTTGCGGGCTCCCTGCTGACTACTCTCCCATGCATTATTGTGAGAAAGGAGGACCTTGCGTGTGATCGATTGGGCGTGCATGGGTGGGCGGCCCCGCCCGTCCCGACCTCGGTGGTCCCATGCAGGACCTGGTTGCACCCTTTACGGGAACGGATGTCACGCTACTGCTTCTGTATGGGAAGGAAATGGCTCAATCTCCCGTGGGTCTTGTGAGGTTTCTCTCTCTCTTCTCTCTTCTCTCTCTCTCTCTCTCTCTCTCTCTCTCTCTCTCTCTCTCTCTCTCTCTTTCTCACACACACACACTCACAGACTCACCTACACGCTCACTATTTTTATTTTCATATTTTCCTCCATAGATAGGTATCTTAATTTGTTTTTTCTTTAATTTATATTTTTCATTTGAGTTTATGCATTACTTACTTTCATTTCTATGATTATTATTATTATTATTATTATTATTATTATTATATAAAGCTCGCTGGCTGAACAGTTTAGGACGTCGTTACTTGCAGCGAAGGTCGAGGGGATGGCGGTTCGAATCCTGCGACTGGCGAAGTTGAACCAAGGGCATGGTTCATTGAATTCCACGCTACAAACCCTCTGTGAGGGGCACCGTCCTAGCCTTCCGATAGAGGGGAAGTTTGTGACGTTAAATCATCATCATCATTATTATTATTATTATTATTGTAGACTTTCTTCTTCTTTTCTTTGTTTGACCTCGTTTGACCCCTCCACTGTCGGTCGTTCGGTTTCCATAAGATGTTTTTCTTTCGAATTTTTTTCCACCCGGTCTCGGGGTTTGCTGTGGATAGAGAGAGAGAGAGAGAGAGAGCCCTCTTGTTGTCACAGGAATCGGAGCGCAGACGAGGCCCCACGAGGCTTGGGCCGACTGTGCCGACTTTCAGACTGTTTTGACAGATTATCTTGACTTATGCGTCTCGAGGATTCTCTGTGTGTGTGCGCAGCAATTCATCCTGTTACGGGAAAATATATATTTTTTGTTTTTATTATTTATTTGTTTATTTATTTCTTTTATTTGTTTATTTGTTTGTTTATTTGTTTATTAAGGATCAGTTTTATACATGTCAACAGTGTTTTAATAGCTCTCCTCTATTTATTTCGAACAGCCTCATAGAACGACAGGTCTCTCTCTCTCTCTCTCTCTCTCTCTCTCTCTCTCTCTCTCTCTCTCCTTTTCTCTCACCCTCTCTCCTCCCTCTCTCCTCCCTCTCTCCTCCCTCTCTCTCCTCCCTCTCTCTCCTTTTCAATAGCTCTTATGGTATGTAAATATCCATCTTCCCTATTCTCAATTATGCGATTAAAGTATAAACTTGAGCAACTTCCCACGAAGATGGTTTGAGTAAAGAAAAGTCGTTTC
The DNA here is from genome assembly GCF_046742065.1 of Oratosquilla oratoria. Taxonomy (NCBI): domain Eukaryota; kingdom Metazoa; phylum Arthropoda; class Malacostraca; order Stomatopoda; family Squillidae; genus Oratosquilla; species Oratosquilla oratoria. The sequence continues at coordinate 65,273,922 of NC_134792.1, forward strand.
AGAATTTCCAAGTGACTCCGGGTTTAATAACAGTTTCTGCACTTAACACTGATTGGCCTCTCTCTCTCTCTCTCTCTCTCTCTCTCTCTCTCTCTCTCTCTCTCTCTCTCTCTCTCTCTCTCTCTTTCTCTCTCTCTTTCTCTCTCTCCCCCTCTCTCTTTAGCTCTATCTCTCCCTCTATCTCTATCCCCCTCCCTTCTCTCTCTTTCCCTCTCTCTCTCTCTCTCTCTCTCTCTCTCTCTCACACACACACACACACACACACACACACACACACACACACACACACACACACACACAGAAATTACCTCCATGCAATATGACGTAATGTATGACGTCTCTATTACATGACGTCATGTATGACGTCACGAGGATATGATGTCATACCTCATGAATAATGACGTCACAGGGTTGAATAGGTTTGTGGGTTGACGAGCGTAGAGTAACCTACGGGGAGCTTGTTAGCGGCGCTAATGATGCTTAATTCGAACTTTGCCGACTTAAGGAGGCTTAGCTCGGAAACAGACATACTCGTCATGTCTAAATTACGCTGAGCTGTCGATCACGAACCCAGCACGTGATCTGAGGTCATTGGCAGTTGCATAGAGAGTATGGGAGGAGACGGATTCCACAGCAGATAATGTTTATTTCGTAACAACTGCACCCTTCACAGGAACGGTTGCGAGGTTAATGGCGCAGTAACAGAACGAGTGAGTGAGAGAGAGAGAGAGAGAAAGAGAGTTGTTCCTTTGGACCGTGGTTTACCAGCATTTCTTTCCTGACGAGCCATCTGGAGCCGCTGTCTTGCGTTATCTTGTATTCCGTGTGATGGTTTGGTTAGTCAAGGGGTATTTTTATTTATACGAGAGAGTTAGTTTGGACTAGTTTACTAGCGTCTCTATCCTTATATTCCATATTAGTTTAAGCTCGATAAGGGTGCTTGTAGTTTGTTTAATACGAAAGAGAGAGAAAGAGAGAGAGAGAAGAGAGGGAGTTAGAAAGAGCTGTTTTGTTCTGTAGTTTATCAGTACCTCTATCCCTGTCTTAAGTTTAATATGTTGGTTTAGTTAGTTAAAGATATTTTTAGTTCGGTTGATACGGGACATGGAGAGAGAAGGGAGATTGGAGAGAAAAAGAGAGAGGGGGAAGGGGAGGGGAGAGAAAAAGAGTGAGGGGGGAAGGGGAGGGGAGAGAAAAAGAGAGAGAGGGGGAAGGGGAGGGGAGAGAAAAAGAGAGAGGGGGAAGGGAAGGGGGGAGAAAAAGAGAGAGGGGGAAGGGGAGGGGAGAGAAAAAGAGAGAGAGGGGGAAGGGGA
>NC_134792.1:65295234-65317734 GCF_046742065.1 Oratosquilla oratoria
AGAGTGGGCGTGCGCGCGCCCGCCCAGCCACAGAGAGAGCGCACGGATGGGTTGGTGACGTCACGGTTTGTTTACATTCCCGATGCGGCGGGACGCAAAGGGACGTTCCACGCATCACTTCGGTGCGTTCAGATGTCAACATTTTGGTTTTACACAGAGTATTGTGGGGAGTTGTTTTCGTGGGCGTGGTCGCGGGATGTGACGCTAAGACAACGGAACGAGTGAAGAGAGCGCCAGTTTCAGGGAAGAGCTATTCAAGTGTGTGTGTATGAGTGTGTGTATGTATATGTATGTATGAGTGAGTGTATGTTTGTGTATGAGTGAATGTATGCGTGCGTGCGTGTGTATATATGAGTGTGTGAATGTAGGCGTGCGTGTGTGTGTATGTATGTGTGTTTGAGTGTGCGCGCGCGCATGCATGTATATGTGTGTGTGTGTGCGCGTATGTGTTTGTGTGTGTATGTGACTTGATAATTTCTCTTATAAGTTTCAAATCTGCTATCCTTCGTATATCTCTTCTCCCCTTCTTTGTCTTCAAGGAAAGAAGCGCTGGTTATCCCTTGAAATAAAGACTCGAAATCGTTCTTGAGGAACCCCATCCGTACCGTGTGATTTTTTTGCTTTAGGCCCTGTTCACACTGGCGGTTTGAACCGTGGCGGTTCAGATACAGCATAAGTGAATAGAAGCGCTCACACACAACCGCGCAAGTTTTCCTTGACTATATTTTACAACCGCGGTTTCCGCGCGGTTCAAACCGCTAGTGTGAACAGGAGTATTTTTCTTCTGTACGGCCCCTTCGGAGTCGTACTACTGAAGCGGTTATAATTACTTGAGTTCTTGGAAGAGAGGAAACTCTGAGCTGCAACTCGAGGAAGGAACTCAAGTGTGGCGTCCCGCAGAGATTGGTGATGTTGCCAGTTTTGTTCAATGTTTACATAAGTGATGCAACAGAAGGAGAGCGAAGGGAAAGATGTTAAAGGGGGAAGCTATACTTTTTGGTGTGTGTGTGTGTGTGTGTGTGTGTGTGTGTGTGTGTATGTTTATATATATATATACATATAATATAATATGATATATATATGAATAACACTGAATGGGTCCCAGTGATTAGAGATACATTTTAACAACCCCAATGCACTTTAATTCTAAGCCATATATATATATATATATATATATATATATATATATATATTTATATATATATATATATTTTTTTTTTTTTTTTTTTTTTTTTTTTTTCAAATTATGATCGGAATGTGGCAGATTGAAGGAATTCTGAAGAGCTTGTGTTCAGCACTGCATCACAAATGACTGATTGGTACACACACGCTCACACACACACACACACACACACACACACACACACACACACACACACACGGAGAAATAGAGAGAGAGAGAGGGAAGGAGGTGGAGGACTAAACTGTTTCTCTCTTCTGTATCTTTTTTCTGACTGCGGACCTATCGGATGTCGGGTTCTGCCTTGCCACTGCGGTCTTGCCATCTTCCTCATCACGTCTCCACGCCTGGCTGGGCCTCACATTAAGGCCCGGCTCGCCTGTTATCTAATACTGCCCATGGGCCTCTCTATGGGAACCGGTGGTAGGGGGGCTAGTGACCTCTCTCTCTCTCTCTTTTTCCTTTTTTTTTTTTTTTTTTTTTTTTTTTTTCTTTAAGAATTGCCGTAGGAGAAAGTGTCCATTTTAAGTTGTTTTTGTCGACGTATGTGGTTTCTAGGCATGTGTTGTTTTATGTGTGTTGCAGAAAATATGTGGTATGTGATCTGTATGTTCTCTCATGTCGGGGATATGTTTTATGTATTGTGTGATCTGTATGTGTTTTCATACCCCGATGGAGGTCACCAAAGTTGAATAAGATTTTCAAACACACACGCACACACACACACACACACACACACACACACACACACACACATGTTGGACACATTTTTGGCATCTCTTGTAAAAAAAAAAAAAAAAAAAGTACTCATCACGTGTTAGTCTATGAAAATTGTGTTCATTTTAACTTTGTATTAATAAAAAAAATATGTTGGACTATCGTAGAATTTCAGTTGAAAATATAAAAAATTGGACCAAGTCATAAGGATACAGAATAACACGATGATTCACGAAAAATATTAAATAAAAAACAAAACAAAAAGAAACTAGTTATACTATGAACTTAGTACTATGTCTTAACGTACACGTCTCATAAGTTTACAATCCAGACTTTTTTATGAGACGATGCGACGGACCTCAACGCCCATAAACCTCATATGAATTTGTTTCAAGTGTAGAGAACATATGCGTACATGTACCACATGTGTACGCATCTCATGTGCGTGTGTGTATACATCTACTTCATGTAGAGATACAAAAAAAAAATCATCCATCTTCCCCCCCTTGGGACGATTTATATGCTCTAAAAACTCGTCTTCACAGACATTCGTGACCCACTGTTAAACGAAAGCCTCCACTGCCACGACCCTAAATGACAAGACTGGGTCAAGTTAGGTCACCATGGTTTGGTGGGCTGTAATGTTATCAAAACTCAGAAGTGAATAAAGAGGAAAAATTATCTTTTCTTTATCGAGATAGTCTTCACAGCTGGGATGTTAGGCTTTCTCTCTCTCTCTCTTTCTCTCTTTTTCTCTCTCTCCCTCTCTCTCTCTCTTCCCCCCTCTCTCTCACTCTCTTCCTCTTCCTCTCTTTTCCTCTCTCTTCCTCTCTCCCTCTCTCTTAGGAACAAAATGAAACGTAAATGAGAATATTATGTACACAAAGCTTCCCTTTCTCAAAATATGATTAAGATCGGGTACCGTGTTCGTGCCTCGAACGAGGGAATAGAGAGAGACAAGACTTGTTTTGCAATTATAATGGTTAAAGCGAGGAACTGGCTCTCTCATGTTAAGGCTCCTAGGCATCCACATGTGCCTCTAACCATCTCCCGTTTTCTTTCATCTGAATTGTAAAAAAAATATATATATATATATATATATATATATATATATATATATATATATATATATATATATATATATACATATATATATATATATATATATATATATATATATATATATATATATATATGTATATATATATATATATATGGTGGACAGCGAAGCAGTTTTATTCGCAATGAGGACAAGTGCGCATGCGCGCTAACTCGTAACGTTACAATGCAACATTACTTCCGCTGGCTTTTGTACAGTTGTGAGTGTACCTCCTGTCTAAACACACACACACACACACACGCACGCGCGCGCGCGCGCGTGGAGCAGTTGGTAGAGTTCCCGGCCACCACTACGGCGGTCCGGGTTCGATTCCCGACCAGAGCTGAAATAATTTCATTATCGCTGTTCTGCGGGTTGTTACTCCAACTCTCGTGGGCGGGGAGTTGGCTGTGTGTGTGCGTGTAAGGTCACAGCATTAACCATAGATCGGTTATACATGAGCTCTAAGCTCTCTTCCGGAAGGGAAATAGCTGTCAGTCACGAATCCAACACGTGATCCAAAACTGGTAAATCACACACGCTTTCGTGGGAAAGGAATTGTGTGTGTGTGTGAGTAATGTCACAGCATTACCCATAGGTCAGGCATATATGAGCTCTCATCTGAGAGGATAATAGCTGTCGATCACGAGGCCAGCACGTGAACCAATACCATGGTGAATCACACACACACGGGTCTTTAACCCATTAAACTCCGATGACAAGATGTCTTGTCATTTGGTCAAATAAAACAAAAAATCATAAAACACCAAAATGTTTGATCAAACACCAGAAAAATATAACGTCAGTCCTCGCTTCGCTCGCGAGCGAAGCGAGGACTGACGTCATATTTTTCTGGTGTTTGATCAAACATTTTGGTGTTTTATGATTTTTTGTTTTATTTGACCAGATGACAAGACATCTTGTCATCGGAGTTGAATGGGTTAAGTATAGCCGTATATTATTATAATTATATTTTTATATTATATTTATGTAAGTGTAAACACATTATGCATACAGTACCCAGAGAGGATAGATTAAAATCATCTGGCAGATATACTTGCACATTATTCAAGGTTGAATGTGTGTGTGTGTGTGTGTGTGTGTGTGTGTGTGTACTTGGATTCGTAAGCGCTTAAGCGCTGTTCCACTTGTATGTATATTGAATGTATTTACACAGTCATTCATGTGTGTGTGTGTGTGCGTGTGTGTGTGTGTGTGTGTGTGTGTGTGTGTGTTCGTGAGTGCTTAAGCGCTGTTCCACTTCTATGTATACTGAATGTATTTACATAGTCATTCATGTGTATGTGTATTCACTTGGTCTCGGTCTTTGGATCACGTGTTGGACTCGTGATCGACAGCTATTTCCCTCCTGGAAGAGAGCTCAGAGCTCGTAGGTCCGATCTATGGGTAATGCTATGACCTTACACACACACACACACACCCAACTCCCCGCCCACGAGAGTCAGAGTAACGACCCGAAGCGCAGCGGTACCGAAATAATTTCGGCCCTGGGCAGGATTCGAACCATGAGCTGCGGGCCACTATTGTGGCAGCTCAGTGCTCTACCAACTACGCCACCGAGTCGTGTGTGTGTGCGTGCGTGCATATGTGCCATTGCACTGGGAGAGGAAGTTGTCATGCCGTTGGGCCACCACCCAGTGGTGCTCTGTCAGACACGAAAATGACCTTTACTGACCTCTGTCGTAAGGAATGTGATGCTTTCTGGCTTGTCATCGCCCCGTTTTAGAGAAATCTTCGTCTTATATATTGTGGTTGTGTGTGTGTGTGTGTGTGTGTGTGTGATTCACCATGGTCTTAGAACGTGTGCTGGACTTGTGATTGACAGCTATTTCCCCTCTGGATGAGAGAACAATGATGTTAATAATGACTGTAGTTGCAATAGAATAATATTGTTGACAGCAATAATAGTACAGTGATATTTATAATGGTAATGATAACAGTAATTATAAAAAATAATAATGATAATAATGAAAGAAATGCTAAATATAATTCACTTAGGCGCGTGTGCACACACACATGTGCACACACACACACACACACACACACACACACACACACACACACACACACACACACACACTCGTATGAGCTATTGGGCCCTCATCCTGTAGTGTAACAGCCTTTAATCACGAGTCCAGCACATGATCCAAGACAATGTTGAATCACATCCACTATCACTAGTGATTGGCAAGTGGCCCCCCTTTGAGGACACTCAGTGGCCCTCCCCAGGTAGCCCTTCGGACCCCAGGTGTAGGGCCGCTTCCGAAGGGTGACCCACGCGGGAACCTGGACCTGGTGGGAGGAGCTTTTAATCCTCTGAGGTTGCCCGCTGTCACGGCGATAATTTTTTTTTTTTTTTTTTTTTTTTTTTTTTTTTTTTTTTTTTTTTTTTTTTTTTTTTTTTTTTTTTTTTTTTTTTTTTTTTTTTTTTTTTTGCCAAGAGCACCGGACGCTGAAGCGTTCTAAACCCGTTCGAAACGGTGGCAGACTTTAAAGTCTTTGTTCCAGGTATTGAAAGGCGATTTTATTCGGGTGAGGGGATCGAGTCCGGCCTGTAGGGGGTCCGGGCTTGTGTTGGTTTTGTGCCACATGACTTAGTGTTCGAATCCCATAGACAGAGGTGTTTATTCATATATATATATATATATATATATATGTGTGTGTGTGTGTGTGTGTGTGTGTGTGTGTGTGTGTGCAATAAAAGCACAATAAACGTGTTTTCCACAGATCCAAGATAACCACAATTGAATAGAAGTAACCGGAGCTGAGCGCTTTCGTGTATTACTTCGTCCCGGCAAAAAAAAAAGTGTGTGTACGAGTATGTGTGCGCGCTCTTCTCTGGTGAAAGTCAATCTTGGAGGACCTGGGAGGGGTTCTTCTCCCCAGTCCGACTCTCGATCGAACAGCGCACAAGACTTGATGAGAAAGGGATCGAATGACGTCATGAATCGTGCATCCGAGCGGCAGCAAAATAAGTTTGTGGCTTTTGAGGCTGAGAACGTGAAGTGTATCGTTCATGCTCGACTTTCGCCCCTATTACCAGTGTTTATGTTGTTTATTTATAAGCCTTCCCGTGGGTATAAGGACATAGAGGAAGTTGCAAGATAAGTGTGACGTCAGATCTGTAAATTCGAGTCACAGCAAAGGCATTTGTGTGCTTGCATGTGTGCGTGTATATGTGTCTGTGTGTGTGTGTAACTTCACCATGGTCTTGGATCATGTGTGTGTGTGTGTGTGTGTGTTTGTCTTTATTTGTGCAATTGATTCTAGAAAGTTCATATACGTATGTGTAAGTATAGCCACATGTAATTAGATTTTTGCATCAAATTTGCATATGTAGTATACTTACGTTATTTTCTGTGTATGTAAATATGTACATGCCTGTGTATGTGTAATATAAAGGGATTTTGGCTGTTGATTTACATACACACACACACACACACACACACACACACACACACACACACAGACACAGACACACGTACAAACATATCGTTTCTTTGTGTTTTCATGCTGCATTCGGTATTTCTAACGTATATTCTGTTTATAATTAATTATTATTATTTATTATTATTATTATTATTATTATTATTATTATCATTATTATTATTTTAACGTAGTCAAATAATGCGAGCTATATTTGCATTTTGTTTTCAAATACTTGTAAACCAACGATTTTGGGGTCTGCTGCATATTGCGCATTTGTGGGGAGGCGACCAGCTGTCGTCTTGGTTACCACAGTTTACGAAATTTACATTCTTCCTTGGCCTCGCCACCCACCCTCGCTCTCTCTCTCTCTCTCTCTCTCTCTCTCTCTCTCTCTCTCTCTCTCTCTCTCTCTCTCTCTCTCTCTCTCTCTCTCTCTCTCTCTCTCTCTCTCTCTCTCTCTATCTTTCTTCCTTTCTCTACGTACCCATGTTTCTTCCTACCCACTTCCTTCCCTTCTCCTCCTCCTCCTCCTCCTCCTCCTCCTCCTCCTCCTCCCAATTGAAATCCTCTATGTTTTTTAAATTTAACTTTAACTGTCTTCCTCCTCCTCCTCCTCCTCCTCTTCCTGCTCTTCCTCTTCCTCTTTCTGCTCCTACTCCTACTTCTCCTACTCGTCTTCTTCCTCCTCCTTCTTCCTTCTCTTCTTCTTCCTCTTTCTCCTCTTCTTCCTCTTCTTCCTCGTCCTCTTCCTCTTTCTCTTCTTCTTCCTCCTTCTCCTCTTCTTCGTCGTCCTTTTCTTACCCCTCCTCCTCGTCCTCTTCTTTCCCCTCCTCCTCCTCCTCGTCTACCCATTCTCTTCCTCCTCCTTGTTGTTCCCCATCGTCTTTCTTCCCTGATGCCCTGATGGTTTCCAACTCGTCTCCTTAAACCCTACTTCCCCCCCCCCTTGAGAAATATCCACCCCACCCTCTCCCCCTTCCCCCTTTCTTCCCCCTTCTTCCCCCCTCTCAAGTCATTGTCATTCCCTTCCTCCCCCATTCCCCCCACATACCCGTTACCTCCCGAGGCAGCTGGAGCCACTGTGACATCCCCCCTCCCCCTCCCCCCCTTTCCCTTCCCCCACATGTAGGGGGTGGGGGGAAGGCTGGCCACCATAACTGGCCTCTCCCCTTCCTTCTCCCCTCCTACAGAATCTGTTTATCCTTTCTCCACCACCCCGTATCCCCCCTCCCCCCTTCCCCCCTTCCCCTCCCCCCTCCCCTCAGTCACGTTCTTCTCCCCCCTCCCCTCTCTTCGTTTCCTGCCTCTCTTCTCTCTCTTTTCATTATTCTCTTTTATTCTTCCTATCCCTTCTCCCATCTTCCCCCTCGTCCTCCTTTCCACAGCCATTCATCCCTTTCTTTGTTATTTCCTTCCTCCCTCCTTCCTCTCTCCTTCTCCTCTTCCTCATTCTCGTGTCATTTTTCCTTTCCTCCCTACGTTCATCTCTTTCTTCTTCCCTCCGAAAGAGGAGACGAGGAAGAGGAGGAGAAAGAAGACGAAGAGGAGGAGGAGAGGGAAGAAAAGAAGAACGAGGAAGAGGAAGAAGAACAGGAGGAAGGAGGGAGGGGAAGAGACTGACCAGGAGAAAGATAAGAAGAGGAGAAGGAGGAAGAAGAGCAGGAAGAAGAAGAAGGAGGAGGGAGAGGACGAGTAGGAGGAGGACGAACAGAAAAAGGAAGAGGAAGAGAATGCAAAGCAATGTGAGGAGGAAGAGGAGGAAGACAGGTAAAGATAAAATAAAATAAAATAAAATAAAGTAAAAAAATGAAATAAAATAAATAAAATAAAATGGAGGCGTACGTGAGGATTTTCTGTTTCTGTACTTTCCTCCCTCTTCCCCTCCTTTATCTTTTTCTACGTAAATCCTTCTGCAGATTCCATTCCTTCCTTGTAATCCACACCTTCCCCCTTCCCCTTCCCCCCTTTCCCCCTTCCCCCCTTTCCCCCTTCCCCCCTTCCCCCTTGTCTCTCCTTCCCAGTCCTTTATTTGGGTGGCCTTTGTGAGCCCTTTGTAATTTTCATACTTGCAGTTTCCACTTGAACACACACACGCACACACACACACACACACACACACACACACACACACACACACACACACACACACACACACACACACACACACACACACACACACACACACACACACACACACACACACACACACACACACACACACACACACACACTTGCTTATTGCCTAGGGCGTTCCGTCGTTGATCGACGACCACAGTGCTCCGTTGAAGTGAGATGTGTTGAGTGAAGTTGGGTTGTGATGCTGAGGTCTTTGTTGTTGGCTCTCTCTCTCTCTCTCTCTCTCTCTCTCTCTCTCTCTCTCTCTCTCTCTCTCCCTCCCTCCCTCCCTCCCTCCCTCCCTCTCCCTCTATTCTCTCTATTATCTCTCTATTCTCTCTCTCTCTCTCTCTCTCTGTCTCTCACACACACATACACACACACACACACATACACACACACACACACACACACATCAAGCCGTTATCACTGATGTACTGCTACCGAATTGGCCTACTAACTAAGCATTCCCGAGTTCGATCCCCGTCCAGGGCTGAAAAGCATTACAACGTGATAAGTCAGCACCCTGTCTCTTGGACAAGGAGCGTGTGTGTGCGTGTGTGTGTGTGTGTGTGTGTGTGTGCGTGTGTGTGTGTTTAAAGATCACAACATTACTCATAGACCGATCACGAGTCTAGCACGTGGTCCAGGACCATTATGAGGGAACACTGAGTCCTCAAAGAAGGCGTAGAATAATGTCTTGGTAATTGTGATAATGATGATAAAGAAGATAATTGGGAAGAAAGTGCTAAATGCGACGACCTATATCCCACTCCCCCTCCCTCCCCCTTCTCCCCTCCTTCCGCCCCCTCCTTCCCTCCCTTTCTCCCTCTTTTTCCACCTTCTTCCCTCCTCTCCTTCCTACTTTCCCGCTTTAGTCCTTCCCACCTCCTCTTCATTCCTCACTTCCTCTTCCCTTTCACCTTCCCTCCTTCCCTTCCCTTCTCTTATCTTCCTCCTTCCCTTCCCTCACTCCTTCCCTTCCCTCCCTCCTTCTCTCTCCCTCCCTTCTCTTTTCTTCCTCCTCTTCTCTTTCTCCTTCCTTTCCCTTCCTTTCCATTCCCTTTCCTTCCCTCCCTCTCTCTATTCCCTATCTTTCCTCCCGTCCCTCCTTCCCTTCTCTCCCTTCCTTCCCTCCCCTCCCTCCCTCCCTCCCTCCCTTCCCTCCCTCTCTCTCTTCTCTCCTTCCCTTCCCTCCCTCCCTCCCTTCCCTCCCTCCTTTCCTCCCTTCCCTCCATCCCTCCCTTCCCTCCCTCCTTCCCTTCCCTCCCTCCTTCCCTTCCCTTCCTCCCTCCCACTCGCTTATGTATCTTTAATGTTCCAGTTGTCAAGACCTTCCACTCTCTCTCCCCCTCCCCCCTTCCCCCCAACTCCCTAAGGTTTTGCGCCGCAGTATTTTCTTATCCCCTTCCTCCCCCTTCCCCCTCCCCATCTTTCTCCCCCCTTCATCCTCATCTCCTCCCCCTCCCCATCCTCCCCCTCTCCTTGTTCCTACCCCTTTTCCCTCTCCTTCCCACCTCCTTCCCCTCCCCCTCCCCCTCCCTCCCCTTCTCCTTCCCCTCCCCCTTCCTCCCTCTCTTCTTCCCCCTCCCCCTTTTCCCTCTCCTTCCCCTCCCCTCTCCTTCTCCCTTCCTTCCCCTTCCCCTTCCTCCCCCTCCCCTTTCCTCTCCCCTCTCCTCCCCATCTCCTTCCCCTCCCCCTCCCTCCTTCTCTCCTTCCCCTTCCCCTTCTCCCCCTTCTCCTTCCCCTCCCCCTTCATCCCCTTCTCTTTCCCTCTCCCCCTCTCCTTCCCCCTACCCCTTCCTCCCCTTCTCCTTCCCCCTCCCCATTCCTACCCGTCTCCTTCCCCTTCCCCTTACAGACAGACAAGCATAACTTTAGGTCCATCTCGACCCTATGCATCTCAACTCCTCCTCCTCCTCTTCCTCCTCTTCCTCCTCTTCCTCCTCCTCCTCCTCTTCCTCCTCCTTGCACTCTCGTCTCCCCTCGGTGTCTGTGGGGTCCCAACGCTTTGTTACCCCGTACGTTCCCCCTCTCCCCCTCTCCCCTCCCCCTCCCCCTTAGTTTTTCTTCCTTTGCCCATTTCCTTCCCTCCTTACCCTCCCCCTTCCCTGCCTACTTCTCTTACTCCTTCCCAACTCCTCACATTTTCCCCTTCTCACTTTCCTTCCATCTCTTCTTCCGTTCCCCTTTACCTCTATTTCTCCCTTCCCTCCCTATTTCCCTTGTTTATTCTCACCCTTCCTCCTTCCCTCTATCCCTCCCTTCCCTCCCTACTTCCCTTATTCTCACCCTCCCCCTCCCTCACCCTCCCTCCCCCTCCCTCCCTCCCCCTCCCTCCCTCCCCATTTTTCATCTTATACTCCCTCATTCACTCCCTTCCTCCCTCCCTCTCTCCCTACTTCCCTTACTTATTCTCACCCTCCCTCCTTCCCTCCTCCCCTCCTTCCCTCCCTCCCACTTTTCATCTTTTACTCCCTCATTCACTCCCTCACTCCCTCCCTCATTGACTCCCTCCCTCCCTCCCTCCCTCTTTTCTCGCTGGCTGTGCCTTGAGGTTGGCGTGCGAGGTCCCTTCCTGTTCTTGTTCATGTTCTTATGCGGGATGCCTTCTTGTTCATGTGTGGGGTACCTCCTTGTTCTTGAAGTTATGTTCTTGTTCCCCCTCCTTGTTCTTGATGTTCTTGTGTGGGGTATCTCCTTGTTCTTGTTCCCTCCTCCTTGTTCTTGTTTCCCATCCTTGTTCTTGATGTTCTTGTTCTTGTGTGGGGTACATCCTTGATCTTGTTCTCCCTCCTTGATCTTGTATGGGGTACCTCCTTGTTATTGTTCCCCCTCCTTGTTCTTGTATGGGGTATCTCCTTTTTATTGTTCCCCCTCTTTGTTCTTGATGTTCTTGTTCTTGTGTGGGGTACCTCCATGTTCATGATGTTCTTGTTCCTCTCTCCTTGTTCTTGTTCACCCTCCTTGTTCTTGATGTACTTGTTCTTGTGTAGAGTATCTCCTTATTCATGAGGTTCTTGTTCTTGATGTTCCTGTTCTTGTATAGAACATCTTGTTCATGATGTTCTTGTGTAGAGTATCTCCTTGTTCTTGTTCTTCATGTTCTTGTCCCCCCTCCTTGTTGTTCATGCTCTTGTTCTTGTGTGGGGGTAACATCTTGTTCTTGGTGTTCTTGTTCTTGTTCCCCCCTCCTTGTTCTTGAGCCTTGTACCCCCGAGGCTAAGGAGAACAAATCGGAATGAACAGAAAGAGGATGAAGGGGAGAATTGTTCAAGTCACCTTGAACACGGAAGCCCACGACCCACACAGCTGAAAGGTTGCTGTTGTTGTTGTTGTTGTTGTTGTTGATGTTGTTGTTGTTGTTGTTTTGGGTTTTATTTTACCAGCGCTTCTATTCCTTTGGATATTCTCCTGCCCTTTTTTTTTTTTTTTTTTTTTTTTTTTTTTCGTGTGTGTGGGGTGGGAGAATAGAATTAGAAGGAAGTACAGTGGGATGGTAAAGAGGAGGGAACGACACTTACATGTAACGCGTTGTATAGAAAGGGTGGACCAGCTGATGTCACTGTAGACTTGGTGAAACGGATAAATCTTCTTATCATCACGTTGCCACTGCCAATCCCACACTCCTTAGGCCACTCCCTCACTCCCTCCCTCCACCTCTCCCTCCATCCCTTATTCCCCCCTCCCTCATTCCCGTCGTCCCTCCTCTCCTTCCATCGCTCTCCCTCCTTCCTTCTCCCTCCTTCCCTCTTGCTCTCCTTCCATCCCTCTCCCTCCCTGCCTCCTTCCCTCCCGCCTTCCCTCCTTCCCTCCTTCTCCCCATCCATCCCTTTTTTCGTTCCTCCCTCTCTCCTTCCATCCCTCCATTTGTTCATCCCTCTCTCCCTCCCTCCCTTCGCCCCTCCCTCCCTTCGCCCCTCCCTCTCTCCTTCCATCCCTCCCTCTCTCCCTCCCTCCCTCCCTCCCCTCGTCCCTCCCTCTCTCCTTCCATCTCTCCCTCTCTCCGTCCCTCCCTCCCTCCCTTCGTCCCTCCCTCCCTTCGTCCCTCCCTCTCTCCTTTCATCCCTCCCTCTCCCTCCCTCCCTCCCTCCCTCCCTTCGTCCCTCCCTCCCTTCATCTCTCCCTCTCTCCTTCCATCCCTCCCTTCGTCCCTCCTTCTCTCCCTCTCTCCTTCCACCCCTCCCTTCGTCCCTCCCTCTCTCCCTCCCTCCCTCCCTCCCTCCCTCCCTCCCTCCCTCCCTCCCTTCGTCCCTCCTTCCCTCCCTCCCTTCGGCCCCTCTTTCCTTCACCACATCCGCAACCACCACATACCACCACATACCACCACTACCACCACGAACCACCACATACCACTCCTCATGTACAGTATACCACCTCCATCACAACAACATACCACTCCTCATGTACACTATACCACCACTACCACCACGAACCACCACATACCACTCCTCATGTACAGTATACCACCTCCATCACAACCACATAACACTCCTCATATACATTATACCACCACCACCCCCTACCACCATATACCACTCCTCATGTACACTATACCACCACACCCACCACCACCACTACCACCCTACCACCATATACCACTCCTCATGTACATTATACCACCACCACTACCACCCTACCACCACCACCCTACCACTCACCACCCTTGTTGAGCTGCCGACCTGGCTGGCTCCCTTTTTTTTTCTTGGCGAATCTCACACCTATTGTGGGAGCACGATCGTAATCCCTCCCTCCCTCCCTCCTCCCCCTCCTTCCTCCCCTTCTTCCTTCCCCCCTTCCTCCCTCTCCCCTTCTTCCTCCTCAACCACCACCTTTGCCCGTTTTACTTTGCTTCCGAGGAGATCGTCGACATAGTTTTTTTTTTCCATGGTATTCGTTATTGTCAGTTCATTAAGATATTTAATTATTAATCTGTTCTCATATACAATTTTATTATGGATCAGTTTACTTACTTTATATATACATATAATATTTATTTATTAATTATTATTTCATTTTACCTCATTATCGTTACTGGTCCCACACAAAAGGTCTCGCTTTCGCTCCTTTCCGGTACTGGCGGCCCTATAGTCCGGACTGTCTAGTTATTCCGGTCCTCAGAGTTCTTCCATTCCATAAGACACTCCCCCCTATTTTTTTCTTCTTCTATAATTACTATTCATTATTTTCTTTAAATAATGAATAATGAATAATAAGTGATTTCTATGCCTTTTTTTTAATAATGAGTAATTTCTATGCCTTTTTCTTTTTGGCTACCCCCCGTGTAAGGGGGAAAAACCCTTTGGTGTACATGTATATATATATACTATTCATTATTGTTATTACCATTATTATTATTGTTTTATTTGTTTATTATTATTATTATTATTATTATTATTATTATTATTTGGTAATCTGTACGCACATTTTCTCTCTCTCACTCTCTCTCTCTCACACACACACACACACACACACACACACACACACACACACACACACACACACACACACACACACACACACACACACACACACACACACGTATCCTGTCTGTCAGCAGACAAGTACCTGTATGTTAGCAGTCTGGCCCACGTGCCCACGTACATGTAAATATTATAGTTTGTTTGTGCGGCTTTGTTCTCGACACACACATGTGCTGACAGGAGCCATACATCTGTGGCCTCGTAATCACACCTGTCAGAACGTAGCTGATGCACGCGAAAACGCACACACACACACACACACACACACACACACACACACACACACACACACACACACACAGTACTAAGTATCCTGGCCCCTATCCAAAAGGGTAATAACTGTCGATTATACTGCAAGTCCAGTACGTGATCCAAGACCATGGTGAAACGCGCGCGCGCACACACACACACGCACACACACACACACACACACACACACACACACACACACACAGAGAGAGAGAGAGAGAGAGAGAGAGAGAGAGAGAGAGAGAGAGAGATTAATTGAAAACTCCACCTTCAATTCCTTCATTTCTTTCCGCATTTTGTATTTTGTTTACTGTTTATACCATGCCCTCCTCCTCTTCCTCCTCCTCTTCCTCCTTCTCTTCCTCCTTCTCTTCCTCCTTCTTCGCCTCCTCCCCATTCATACTACTCGTTCTCCTACTCTCCTCCACCACCTCCCTGTCCTCCTCTGCCTCCCTCTCTTTATACTCATTTAGCCTCCTACGTGAATAAAATTCCCTGACTATGCGGATGGCCGCTTTATATTTCCCTCTCACTGCACCCCTAAGGACCAGGGTTACGGAGCATTATTTTATAATGAGAGAATAATATCAGGTATGTGGATCATTATAATGACCTTAGGGATAGAAACGCTGGTTATCAAATGGATATGTGTTAATATATATATATATATATATATATATATATATGTATATATGTTTGTATATTATATATTTAGGTTTTCTTTAAGACAATTTTGGTTGAAATCAACTGTGCTAGTGGCTTAAGAAATACCTTTCTCTCGTTATCAGAAAATGTCTGGATGTAACTATTTATTCAGCCAACAGTAGGAGGATAAAGACATCCACAGATGAATACCGACTAACTGCATTCAATGAAAGTAACAGGCTGAGCTCTGTTAACTTTACCACTTAAACTCTTGAGTTTAGGTGATAAAGTTAATGAGGCTTTAATGAGGCTTCTTCAGAGTGGAGACTGCTAAAATGTCAGTAGGTCCTTTCAGTACAAAGTCTGAGTGGAAATTAGAAGACAGGTGATCGCGGACAAGGTTTTACAGCCCAGACATGGATCGGCTTACTCTTGACCTATGCGCTTATTGGTTGTCGCTCTAGTAACTGGTCTATGATTTGGGACAAAAAAAAATCATATATATATATATATATATATATATATATATATATATGTTGAGGCATTCTGACAGGTTGACGTAAGTGGGAATAAGAAACAGAGGAGTCATAGTCTGAGTTTATTCCTGACTAGTTTCGTAGGTATGCTTTCTCCTTTGAGGAACCATAACTACGAAACTAGTCAGGAATAAACTCGCACTATGATTCCCGTGTTTCCTACTCCCACTTACGTCATATATATATATATATATATATATATATATATATATATATATATATATATATGTATATATATATATGTATATATGTATATATATATGTATTATATATGTATATATATATATATGTATATATATATATGTATATATGTATATATATATATATATATATATATATATGTATATATATATATATATATATATATATATATATATATATATATATATATATATATATACACACTTATCCACACACCGTTTTCACTTTTCATCTCCGCATCTCGCGGGTGAAGGGTCATCCCCGTGACCCGCCACACTGTTCGGGCCGGTTGCAATGCAGCTAGAGACAGTACCTCCACAGTAGAGCCCGATAATTAAATATCCTTCCTTCCTCTCTCCTTCCTCCTTCCTCCTTCCCTGTCCTTCCTTCTTTCCTCTTTCGTCTCTCCTTCCTTACTCACTTCTCCCCTCTTTCCTTCCTTCCTCCTTCCCCTTCCATTTTCCTTCTTCCTCTTTCCTTCCTCCCTCCTTTCCGATCCTTCCTTCCTTCCTCCTCTTCCCTTCCTTCCTTCCCCGTCCTTCCTTCCTTCCTCCTCTTCCCGTCCTTCCTTCTTTCCTCCTGTTCCCTTCCTTGCTTCCCCGTACTTCCTTCCTCCTCCTTCCTTCATTCCTTCCCTCCCTCCCCGTCCTTCCTTCCTTCCGTGCCCGCAGGCCCATCCGCGCCCGTCCACCCGCCCATCCATCCGCCCGTCCGTCCGTCCGCACCGCCCGTCCTTCGTGCCCGCCAGTCTCTCTCGTGTTGTTGCCCTCCCCCTCCCCCTCCAACCCTCCAGCTCGCACTCGACTCTCGTAACGAGAAGTCAAGGCCGGCCCCCTCTCACAAAGCCGCAGCCCTCGCCGCAGTCCACACCGCCAGTCTGCCGCAGCTACAACTCGCCCCCTTCCTTCCTGCCGCAGGCTCCCCGTCCTCTGTGTGCGTGTGTGTGTGTGTACACCTGTGTATGTATGTGCGTGTATGCTCCTTCGCCAAACAGGCCCTCTGCCCGTCCGTCTCTTTGTTTGTGTGTGTGTCAGGCCATTGAAGACTTGTTCCGATTCCCACCCACCCCCGACCCCCCCACTCCCTGTCCTCCTCCTCCACCTTCGCCCCCCCACCCCCCACACACCCCACTTCCTGTGCCGGGAAGGACTACCTGTTGTTCCCTAATCGAGTGTTGCGGCGAGGGACCCCGGGAGTCCAGCCGGTGCCTCTTTGGTCTAGTCGCTCCGGTGCTGGCGACAGAAGAAGAAGGAGGCGCAGCATTTGGCGCCAAAGGGGGAAGAAAAACCCTTACCCGAACGGCGACGTCGTTTGAGGACGACCTCGCACGTGACCACGTGACGCCCCGGGTGCCAACGTCACGACGCCAAGTGACGTGTTAGTGATGTGAGGTTATGGTGTTGTGTTAACGGTGTATTGTGATGTGATGTGTCGGTGGTGTTGTTATCGTGTGATCTTCTCGAGGACGTGTGACGTGATATTGGTGTGATGATGGTGATGAGCGTTGTGACAGTGCACGTGCAATAACAATAACGCTGTTGTAAGACTCCAAATACGAGTAACAAGGAGCTCTTCGTGTATTAGGAAAAACTAAAATAAAATATAACAAAATGAAAATAAAATATAACAAAAGGATATATTAAAAGAAAATTTAAATAGGATAAAATGAAAGAAATATGAAATAAAACTAAATAAAAATAAAATGGAATTAAAACAAATATAAAGAAAAAACGAAATATAAAATTAAATAACCTAAAGATAGGTTTAAGGTCCTTTTTAAGGATGCTATTGAATTCAAGGGCTATATGGAGGCTATTTTGGATCCTCTCCATCGTGTGTGGCAACCCCTCACAGCTGACGGAAGATGAGGAACCAATAGCCAGAACGAACCCCATGAAGTATGTGTCAGGGAGTCTGGTATTATTCCAGTATCACGCAAACACATTTTTCACTTTGTTTGTTTTTTGCATTTCAAAGATCTATTTTTTGTATGGAATGATTACGTTACGTTACACTAGGTTAGGTTGGATATATTACGTTAGTATATCGCGTTAGGAGCTATTGAACAACGTAAATTTTGTGTTAAGTATTCGTGCTTGCGTGTTTCTGGAATTTTACTGGTGGGTCGAAGGTCAGTACTCTGCAGCCGCAACAGATGTTTAAATATTACACTTAAAAGCACACTTTCATCGCAAAGTGCACTTAAAAGCAAGTCTCCCTTTATACGATAGGAACTTAAAAGTATCGGAACCTGAAGTTAAAAATGTGAGAAATGGTGAGATTATGACTGTGAAAACTCTTGGTTTTCGGGAAAATTATTAGAATTGTATGACAGAGCCCATAAATGTACCAGAGGCCTGGAATGGGAATAATACCATATGACCTGAGATTGCCCTACGGGGATAGAAGCGCAGGTGAACGATAGACCATAGCTTCCCAGTTATGCTGGATCGTCTTAGCACTTCAGCATAGAGTTTTGCAGCATAGCACTTAGTCATAGAATAGTGAAAGTATCTAGTTGTCACATGTGAGTGTTTGTGCAGGAAGTATTGTGTTTACGGAAAGGGTAGATTCCTCTCTCTCTCTCTATCTATCTCCCTCTCTCTCTCTCTCTCTCTCTCTCTCTCTCTCTCTCTCTCTCTCTCGGTTCCGTATATTAAACACAGAGAGGGGTTCTGAGGAACTTGCAAGGACAAATCTATTTTAGTAGACCATCTTTTCCCGACATAGGCAAATGCAAAGCGTAGATTTAATATGATCTTTCCGTAGAATCGACTTTTATTATTATCATTATCATTATTATCATTATCATCATGATTTTATTTTTGTTCTATTATTTTATTATTTTCTATTCTGTCTATTTATTTTCAATAGCGATTTGGTACTTGACTGTATCGCGAAAGCAGAAGAACGCGACGTAGAAGATCGACCGATTTGATGGTAGCGGGTCTTGAGAAGAAAAAAGAGAAAAAGAAAAAGAAAAAGTAGTAATGGTTCTTGGAACCGCAAGATGACGTTGCTGTAAAGCTTCCAATGTTGTACAAACCACAGTAGCATGACGCGAAAGTGACACGAAGATGTGACGTGAATGTGACGTGACGGGAACGTGGTAGTAAGTGACATCAACCTGACAATCGTGTTGTGATATAGTGTGACGACAGCATGACAGTTGTCATGTGACGCGAACGTCGCATTCGTGTGATGTGACGTCCACGTGACGTGTGATGTGACGAAAACGTGACGGTCGTTTGATGTGACGAGGACGTGACAGTCGTGTGATGTGACGTCAACGTGACAGTTGTGACGTTAACGTGATATTTGTGCGATGTGACGTTTGTTAGCCATAGCCAGCGCTTCTGTCCGTGGAAACAACATCGCACCGAAGTGATAGAGTCCTCTCCTTTCTCTCTCTCTCTCTCTTTCTCTCTCTCTCTCTCTCTCTCTCTCTCTCTCTTTCAATATAGGATGAACCATAGTACTTAAGGCACCCACTCAAATGAATAAAATCGACTGACTACAGGTTTAACACAATGTTAATGGGACTAGCTCTGACCATGAGAGAGAGATAGGGAGAGAGAGAGAGAGAGAGAGAGAGAGAGAGAGAGAGAGAGAGAGGCCTAACAGACAAATTTACACAAAACCCTTGCTTTCCGCCTCCCACCCCACCACAAAAAAAAGTAATAAAAAATGGAGTGTGTTAATAAAGCCCCCGGTTAAGTAGGCGAATTAATCTAGTTTAAGCCTCGTGACGTGACGGGGATTAATGGAGGGATGCGAATGATTAGCGTCAGTATTAAAACAAATGAGAACTGATGACTCCGTGATATGTCACGTCACATGACGTCACACGATATCACGTCACAAATGACGTCATGTCACTTCATATGACGTTACACGATATCAAGTCATGAAACATGACGTCACATCACGTCACTACATGACATTACACTATCGTGTCACATATAACGGCTTATCACTTAACATGACGTCACATATAAATTGTCACTTCACATGACGTCACATGATACAAATTTGTCACATGATACAAACTTGTCACATGACGTCACACACTATCACGTCATGTTACATGCCATCACTACACGCCACAAATGGCGTTACATAGCATATGACGTCATCTCTCGTCACATGACGTCACACGACATCAGGTCACTTGGCATGACGTACGTGAACCATTGTTGACTCTTTTAAACAAAAACTCGATTCGGGAGAGTAATTTCGTTTTAATAGGATGGGTGGAAAGCGTAAAGTAGATGATGGTCCCCAATAGGAGATGATGGCACCAATTATTCGCAATTACTTGCAATTACTCTGGATTACCGCTGTGCATATCGTACAAGAAGAAGAGCGACATGGACCTGTTTTAACACATTGGCGATCTCTGGTCAGCGGTAGGAGATTTTGTTCGGTAGGTTGGGACCCCTAGGAGGAGGGGGGAAGGTTTCTGTACTAAAGGGTTTCTTAAAAAAAAAAAAAAAAAAAAAATCAGTATCAGGAGGGGGAGAAGGTCTCTGTACAAAATGGTTTTGGAAAAAAAAAAAAAAAATCCTAAATCAGGTTGACGTCAGCTGATGGCATAGCAACGACATGATGAAAGTCGCCTTCTTGAGAGCATCGATTGATTTATTTGTTTATTTTTATTTCCTCGTCTTCATCATTCTCTTCTCCGTCTTCGTCGTCTTCTTCTTCTTCTCTTTCTTCTTCCTCTTCTTCTCTTTCTTCTTCTTCTTCCTCTTCTTCCTTTTCTTCTTCGAATACACAATGGAACACCACAGAAATTAAATCAAAATATTTCTGTAAAACAATCTTAACCTTTTCGATACCACGGAGACGAATATAATCACCTAGCGACCCTGAGAGAGAGAGAGAGAGAGAGAGAGAGAGAGAGAGAGAGAGAGAGAGAGAGAGAGAGAGACAGAGAGAGGAGGGAGAGAGGAAGAACCGACCGACTGAACAAACAAGAAGGAAAAATGCCACACGGTTGAGGTGTGCACGAAGGAGAGAGAGAGCGAAAGAGAAACAGAGAGAGGGAGAGAGAGAGAGACGAATCGTAAACTTGAACATACTGAAAGCCACCAACCCGTCTTTGAAACACAGAGAAACAAAGACTAAAAAAGAAAAACAATAACAAACCAAACAAACACCGAAGAAACGGAGAAAAAAACAGAACACAGAGTAAAAGAACACAACAAAGCAGAGCAGAACAATTGGCGAGCATCAAGCTGCACGAAATGTTGCAACACAGACTGCAACATCCGAAGTTGCACATCTCTTCGTTCGCGGTGCGCGAAGTAGGAGGAGGAGGAGGAGGGTGACTTTGGCATCGCCTGGGTTGAGAGAACTTTCAAGGATTTACCACTAATTAAGTGATTGTTAGCCGTAGGTTCAAGAGATGATGAGGTGGGTGTGTGGTGGTGGTGGTGGGGAGTGGTGGTGATTGTGGTGGTGGTGAGATACAGAAACGTTCGAGTTTGTAGGAGTAATTAGATGATGATGAAGTTGGTGATGAGGGTATGGAACTTGAGGGTACATCACAGATCAAAGGATGTTTAATCTACGAATGAAGTAATGATGATAAGAATGGTGATGGTGGTGATGATGATGATGGTGGTGGTGACGATGATGATGATAAAAGTGGTGGTGGTGATGATGGTGGTGGTGGTGACGATGATGAAAGTAGTGATGGTGGTGGTGACGATGATGATGATGATGCAAGTTGTGGTGATGATGATGATGATAATGATGATGGTGGTGGTGACGATGATGATGATGATGAAAGTGGTGATAATGATGATGAAGATGGTGGTTGTGGTGTTAGTGGTGGTGGTGGTGATGGTGCAATAGTAAGCCCCAGAGTTGAAATTGACCTTTCGAGCGGGCCGGTATACGATCATGGAGTTGATTTCTATTTCGACGTAAAACCAGAGATCAGACGAGAGGCAATTTTGAATATACGATATCTCCGCGGGGTTCCGTAGGACGCCGTGGCACGATCGGTTTGTGTCTCGCCTCGAGAATGCGAAGGCCTGGGTTCGAGTCCCAGCTATACAGGACTAGCGTTACGGCTTCGGCCGTAGTTACAAGCCTTTTGGGGTAGGTTTGTTATCAAGGAGAGTGTCCTGTGATTCACCATGGTCTTGGATCACGTGTTGGACTCGTGATCGACAGCTATTACCCTCGCTGTTGAGAGCTCAGAGCTCATATATGACCGATCTATGGGTAATGCTGTGACCTTACACGCACACACACACCCAACTCTCCGCCCACGAGAGTTGGAATAACGACTCGCAGTGCAGCCATACTAAAATTATTTCAGCTCTGGACGGGATTCGAACACGTACCGCCGTAGTGGTGACCGCGAATGCTACCACTGTGCTATCGTGTGTGTTTGTGTGTGGGGGGGGGCATGATATTGTACCTAAATAAATATATAAATTCATAAATGGATAATAACAGTCAAAGTCGATTGAAGAAGTAATCTGGGGAGGCGACCTTTCTACGGTGTACTCGGAATGGCAGATGGATGGATGGATGGATGGATTGACATAGTGTCACGACACGAAAGAGGTTGAACAAGAAAAATTGCCCCTATTAGGGAGGCACTCAGTCAAGACATTTACCCACACAAGTAGATTAATAAATTAACAAGTATATAAATAAAAATAGAAACGGGTAAATAAATTATTTATAAATCCATAAGTAAACATATGAATAAATATATAAAGAAGTAAATAAATAAAACCTTGTGTCACCACGAAGATAATTAGTCGGGGGGGGACCAGGAGGGGGGGAGGGGGGACGTGGAAG
>NC_134792.1:65320234-65347734 GCF_046742065.1 Oratosquilla oratoria
CCCCTCCTCCTCTCACTCTTCTTTGCTTTCCTCCTCCCCCACCCATCCCGCCAGCCAACCCGATGCCCACGAAGTACACACCTCAGCCTGCAAGACTACATAACCCGCAGACGTCGTCGTCGAAGTCTTTGGATCCTCAAGTCTCCGATGTGCCATCACAGGTGAAGCTCCTCTGGTACTTCAAACTTCATGATGAAGCGGATGGATTCGCGGAGGTCCTTCCAAGTCCTCCGCCTACGCCTCCGACTCACCAACGCGCCAACCAGAGGACCAACAGCACCCGGAGTGTACCACCCCAGACACCGCCCTCTTCGTCGTCCGTCGAGCCGAAGAAGGACATACAGCGAACTGGGAGTAAAACGAGTCAGAAGTCTTCTTCGTCGAAGAGAGAGATCTCAGAGCCTCAGCAGCAGCCTCGAACGAACGGGTCTCCCTCCTTCGGCGACTCCCGCAGGAGCAGTAGTAAGAAGAGTAGTCAGCGTTCTTCGGGCCCTCCGTCACCCGCTCTCTGCCACGTCCGAACGAGGAGCACCGGCAGCCAGGTAGAAGAACGGAAGCCGAGTTCGAGGGGTACTCCCTCCATCTCGCCCTTTAACTCGCCCCCTGTGGCACACCACATCCGAAGGAGCAGCAGCAAAGGCAGCAGAAGCAGTAGCTGCAAGGGGATCCTCCTGGAAGAGGACGACCCAAGAGACCCTCACCCGAATTCGTTGTCCGAGGTTCCTTGTTCGAAAAACGAACCACTCACTGTCGGTAGTTCGAGGACCTACACCAAGGAGACCAGGGCCTTGCCGGCTCCTGGAGTGCACCGGTCTCCGAAGGAGAAGGTTAACGATCCTTCCAAGGAAATCGTCGTCCTACAGAAGGCGAGCCCGCCCCCGTATCGCGAGGCTGTGCCCTGTGTTAGCTGGACCGGGATGAAGCCCTCAATTCATGCTGGGTCCGCCCTCGCCCCCTGCAGCTCCTCGGGGGACATCAGCTACGCGTCTGAACTGAGTGGTAAGAGACTTGAAGGGGAAGGGAGGGGGAGGGGAGAGGTTGGAAGGGGAGAAGATGAGGAGTCGCCATGAAGGGTCAATTAAACAACGTTAGTTTGATCAATTTTCCTATGTTATTGTTGTTACTTTTATTATTATTGTTGTTGTTGTTTTATCATCATGATCATCATCGTTATCATCATCATCATCATCATCATCATTATTATTATTAATCCCTCAACTCCGCAGTCAGCTCAGAAAATGCAGCACCGGGACAGCCAATCAATCAATCAATCAAAAGAGTCATTGGAGGAAAAGCCTGGGCATGACATATTAATCTACTTATTGATTTATCATCTTGTTTAACATAAGCGGATGCAGGTCAAGCGTGATAACCACTAGTCCACAGCAGATCCCTGACTGGATGGTTGGAAGACAGAAGAGGTGATTAAAACTTCAACGTCACGCATGCTTGATTCTTCAAATAATGACGCTGTGTATACCGTTGTAACGAGAAAGTTCCAAGTCTTTGCCCTGTGGGACGCCGCTACTCACTCACTCACGACAGGCAGACAGACACTTTGAAGACTGGGGATGTCTTTGTACCGCATGGCAGGTCGTTAAGATAAACAAATTAATCTCCCTTTCTATCTCTCTCTCTCTCTCTCTCTCTCTCTCTCTCTCTCGAAGCAAACACAGAGGTTGGGAGGTGCTATGGAAGAGGTGCCTGGGGCGTGGGGGTGGTGAGATAATGTTTGTAGCACATGGCATGTCATTAAAATGAACAGTGGGGGGTGTGGTGGTCTAGTGGTTAGAGTGCTTGGCAGGTGTCAGAGAAGTTAAAATGCGGACCCATCCTTCCATTTTTTCGTTTCTGGAAAATTATTATTACAGATTCTGAAAAATAATTATCTTAAGATGTAATGGTAAAACATTGAGAAAGGAGAGTTTTCGATGCATAACACAAGTAGAATGTATAAAGAGATTAATAGTTAAACAAGTGAAGAGTAACCGTTATGATAGCATGTTACATACTTATTTACTAAACTAATCCACTGAGATAGAAATTAGAGGTTAGACTTGAGAGCACACAGATCAATGGAAAGTTGATTGATGGGAGTAACATAGGAAGCCAGTGTATAAAAGGTTAAGGCCCGTTCACACTGTGCCCCATGACCATGGCGGTGTTAGTGGCGCTGTTGAAAGTCTAGGTTTTAAACACCGCCAGCGTACTGCTGAGCTGTTCGGAGCCGTTTCGATTTGATGGGCATGCAGATGTCGTCAGTGCCACCTTAGTCTTTGTCGAGGGAGGATGTATGTGTCACGCTCACCTTCATGGCCACTTCTGCTAGCCCCATTGAGTGGACGAGAAACGACACCCAATGTTTTACAGAATTATCGAAGCAGCATCACTACATATGGAACATAAAGAACAAGGAGTATATAGACACGTGATTACAAGGGAGAATAAAGTCTATCTTTATTTGTTATACGTCTGGTAGCCGTGTTTGACAGCGCAACGTATCGTACCGTTCAAACGTCGTCGGGTAGGGTGCGAGAGAAAGTCTGACAGGAGATGGGAACTCAAACTCCCTCTTAACAGGTCTTTGAGAAAGCCACTGTCTGTACCATATATTTCTCCTTTTCGTTAGTTTCTTTTTCACAGCACACATAGTTACAATGCTCCACTGTAGGATTTCCGTTTCAAGGAGCTTGTCGGCGTTCATCCTTCCCCCTGTGGATGCTCAGAAGTGACTGGCGTGCAATACCTCGTAGTCGCATTCTTTCCTCATGCCCACTCAGTTTGGACACTTAGCTCAGCATTCAACACCGCCACCTGCTACATGCAGATCTGCATGAGGCACAGTGTGGACCCGGCTTTAGCCTAAGCGCAAAATGAGACGCAGGCGACACAGACAACGCAGCACAGAGCAAAGGCGGACTTCCTGTTGCTGAATTGAAGTACAACTTGAACTTCTATCACATGAAATGCTGAGGTAATACATCTAGAAGAATTTCAAGTGAGAGAGAAGCTCAAACATTTCTTCAATTCAGCAACAGGAAGCTTTTGCTCTGTGCTGCGTCGTCTGTGTCGCCTGCGTCTCAGTTTGCGCTCAGGCTAAAACGTTATAGGGGCAGTAAACGAACAGAAATGGATCTGAGAGTCTGCAAAAAAATATAAGTGTTTTAGTTGCTTGATGCTAAACAATGATAAGCGCAACAAAGAGGAGGATATGCATAACATGAAAGAATGAGGTTGTAAAACGTGCACGAGTGGCAAGACTGATGCTTGCACAGTCGTGGGACTCAGCGAAGAGATCGGGAGATATCTTCATTCTGTAGTGGACTTTTAAGTGGCCGATGACGACAACGACGATGATGATGACGACGATGATGACGTGATGATGATGATGATGGTGGTGGTTGTGACTAGGATGGAATTTGGGGTTTGGACTCTTTCTAATGAAGCTGGATACCTCTTAAAGGGGTTGAATCCTTTAAGGTGGTTGGATTCTTTTTAAGAGGATTCGGATCATTGAAGAGGAATCCAACCCCATTAAGAGGGGTTAAACCCAATTAAAAAGGATCTAACACCGTTAAAAATCATCCAATCCCATTTTTGGAATCCAATCCCCTTAATTCATGCCAGCGTGGTCTAGGAATAAATCTCTTCGCTGTTGTATCTCTATACATTGACTAAAATCATCTGGTGTATATCAACCAGAATAAAATAAATAAAGGGCGTCATCATGTTTTTCAAGAGAAATTGTGTGCTGGCGGGGTCATGCTGGTCTCGCATTCGCTTATTTGTGGGTTCGAATCCCGCACCTCTTGCCTATTCCAAGCATTTACCTGCCCCAACAGCCCAAGCGCATAATAGGCAAAGGTGACGGCTTCGTCAGCAGCTACTCAGCGCCTCCTGGCGTAAGCTCCTTACCATAAGAGAGAAAAAAAAGGAAAAATTGGAATCACATATGTGGATGTTTTCCGCAACAGCCATGGTGTCGACGCAACAGCAGAGAGCAATAAAAGATAAACAGACTAATCCTCTTGTCGTAACTAACAAACGAGTTGACTAACGAGCTAAGTGCAGAGCAAACAAACTGGAGACTCGGGAGAAGTTTAGCCTCTCATGGGTAAGGAAGTCATCTCGTCAGTCATTCAGAGTCCACTGCTGGACGAAGGCCTCTCCTGCCAACGTCTTCGATGAGTTGCGCGATTGCGGCAAGATGTCATGTCACTCTTGCAAACTGTGTGTGTGTGTGTCTTTCCTTCTTTGTCTGTATGTGTGTGTGTGTGTGTCTCTCTCTCTCTGTGTGTGTGTGTGAGCGTCTGTGTGTGTGTGTGTGTGTGTGTGCGTGTGTCTGTCTGTCTGTCTGTCTCCTCTCTCTATCTCTCTCTGTGTATGTGTGTCTCTCTCTCCGTCTCCCTCACCTCTCTTTCCCCTCTCTCCCCCGCCTTTCTGTTTGGACGTGCTAAGCCAAGGCAATGAGTTCTCAGGTGCACCTTTTAAAGAAATGGTCGCAACAAAGAAAAAAAAAAATCCCGTTATTATGAAAAAAATCGTGAAGCTCAAACAACAGACAATTGTTGACGTCGTCCAGTTGGCCAACTCTGAAGGGGCTATCACACTGGGGTATTTTTCCTCCGACATCCTACCTCCAACATACATTTGAATAACTAGAATAGGACTTCGCTGACAGAAATCTAGACTCCTCTGAGAACATTTCAACTGTATGTCTAACATTCGTACAGGTTTAGAGTCTCTTAGTCTATCATTCAACTTTGCTATATATGGCGGAAAGATAATTTGATATTTGGAGATTTGAAAAATGAAGTATTGTAACCGAAGTAGTTTTTACTCGAACTCTGAACTGTCGGCGCTGTTGAAGGTAGAAGCCCAGTGTGATAACTCGTGGAAGCCCAGTGTGATAGCCCCTTAAAACTCACACGATGAAGAGTAACAGAAGCTGGCCAAGTGAGACAGGCTCTCACGCGGGTTAAGACCAACAGCTTGACTTGTCGTGTGACGACTGAGTCAACAAGCGTGGTGGTTTACGATCGAGCCCGAACCACGGACGAGTCTGGTTAACGACTCGGCGCTGCGGTAGTTAGGCTCCCAGAGAAGCAATTCAATTTTTTTTTTTTTTTTTTTTTTTAAACCTTTATGTATGTACGTGATTTGTTAGGCTTGTTTATGGTGGTTGTGGGTGGGGAGGTTAGTGTGTATGAGTAGAATAAAATTTATTTGATTAAGACTTTTACACAAAGTTTGGTACACAACTAGCATAAAGATCATTCTGTTGGGGTTAGTCTTCAAATAATTATGATTTTTTGGTCAGTTCTACAATGTGTGTGTGTGTGTACGTGTGTATGTGTGTGTATACACGTGTGCCGTCATAACGTATATGTGTGTGTGTGTATACATGTGTATTGTAACGTGTGTGTGTGTGTGTGTGTCGTGATGTATGTACGCGTATGTCTGTTTTTGTCCCAGTCTGTCTCGTTATGTTTTACTGAAGGAGTACGGAAGAACCAGCCACCCACTATGCCACCACTCATCTCTTGTGTTTATCTTGACCTATCTCTCTCTCTCTCTCTCCTTCTCCTCCCCCCTCTCTCCCCCCCTACCCCTCCCCCCTCCTGTCACGCTGTGCAAAGATTATCTTAATCTCCATGATGTCACTGTTTGTACTTCTTTATGGCGGCGTCCCTCAGGGATCTCCTTTAGCACAGGCTGCTCTGTACCGACACCTCAGCCTCCTTCATCCAGGGCTCTCCGCAGCTAGAAGCTTCTGCCTCGCCTGAAAAAAATATATAGAGGATACCGTATATGATGAAGTATACAGTATATGGTGATGAAGAAGGGGGATATAGACGAAGACATAACAGGGAAATTAAGAGATCAGACCGGACAACCGTACATTCAGGATAAAGTACGGGGAAGAAGAACAAGATGGGCTGGACACTGCGTCCGAATGGAGGCAGACAGACTACCAAGAAAGTTGATGGAAGGAGGAGTAGAGGGCAGATGACCATTAGGGAAACCCAGGCACAGATGGATGGGTGGAATAGAGAGGAACGTGGAGAGGGTGGCACCAAGAGAGGACTTGAAGGAATTGCCAGAGGGTAGAACCATCTGGAGAGGCATAGTGAAAGCGGTGAAGGGACGTCCGGCCTGACAACCAACAGAGTAAGAGTAAGATAGCGTAAGCTTGTAACCATGTTAATCCATATGTGGTGGGAATCTTACCTCAACTGAATAAAATCGACAGGAAACTCGCTGGAAAATATATACAAAAATAATCAACGATGTCCTCAGTTTGGTGAGACGTTTGTCGTTGAATTAAATCACATGCCGGCAGCCAGAAATATATTAGAAGACAGTAAAATATTTTATAAGTGAATTAACTTGCCCTATACGTAGTTCCGACTCCCAGTCAATCACCATTACCTAGGTTGATACCCGACTCATCCTCATTACTCCGTTCAAAGGGGAAGAGCGTACGCCATGAGGCGATGAGTAGCTGCGGCTGAAGCTGTCACCTTTACCCTATAATGCGCTTTAGGGACTGCTGGGGAAACAGGAAACATAACAGTCACCGCTGGAAACGGAGGGGAGTGCGGGATTCGAACCCACAACTCTGTGAATGCGAGACCAGCACGCTTCCGATTACGCCACCAGCGTTAAAAGGAAAATGGACCTTAGTCATCGTTGCCGGTTGTGGGTACAATCAAGTGGGGAGGTACTTCAGGTGTTATCGCACTGGTCTATTTTTCCTCCGACTGTCGGAGCAAATTTGCAGCTCGCAGCTTTCTGGAAGGAAAATGATATGCTGGTGGAAAATAATTTTCTTTTATTTTCTACGGCGGAAGAAGCTCTGTAGGTAGGGGGTACCGCCAATTAATTGGAGGTTGAAGGAAAAATATCCCAGTGTGATAACCTCTCAACGCGTGCACAACCCACAATGTGGGACGCTTCCTTGTAGGGAAAGAAAACGGAAAATGTAGAAGCGCTGGTGAAGATTTTCTCTCTCGTGGTCTTGTCTTGTCTTCCTCATTCTACTTTTCTCTTTCATCTCTTGTCTTCTCTTCTCTTCTCACTTCTCTCTTTTCTCTCTTTTATCTTTCCTTCACTTCTCTCCTCTTCTCTCCTTTGCTCTCTTCACATCACTTTTCTTCTTTTTTCTCTATTTCTTCCTCCCCCCTCTCTTTCCCTCTCTTTCCTCCTCACTCTCCCTCCCCCTCCCCCTCTCCCTCCGTCTCTCCCTCCGTCTCTCCCTCCATCTCCCTGCCTCCCTGCCTGCCACTGCCTCTGGCCACAGGATTAATAACCGTAATTAGTTTTGTGAAGATAAAGAATCTGTCGTTCGGCTGGATCCACTTTTTGTTGTTGTTGTTGCGTGCAAGCCAATACCAAAGGCTATTATTATATTTCGTATTATTTTCATAATAAGTATGGTTCTATTTGATTATTATTATATATATAGAATTACTGTTATATATACAGTATACACACACACACACACACACACACACACACACACACACACACACACACAGTGTGTGTGCGCGAGCGCTTGTGTGTGTGTGTGTGTACAGCCAGATTCATGTGTGACGCAAAAAACACGTCGACGGCCGTGTGAACAACAGATAAAGAAACGAAACTGGTCGCTGGGAGAAATGTATTTGTTCGAGTGGTTTGCCGGCAGCAGAAGCCCGGCGATAGTCAGCCGGCCATTTACAATCTCCGTCAAGTTGTCTGTATTATGTGACCGGCGGTAGACAGCCGGCACTAGAAGACCGGCGGTAGGCAGCCGGCACTAGAAGACCGGTGGTAGACAGCCGGCACTAGAAGACCGGCGGTAGGCAGCCGGCACTAGAAGACCGGCGGTAGGCAGCCGGCACTAGAAGACCGGCGGTAGGCAGCCGGCACTAGAAGACCGGCGGTAGGCAGCCGGCACTAGAAGACCGGCGGTAGGCAGCCGGCACTAGAAGACCGGCGGTAGGCAGCCGGCACTAGAAGACCGGCGGTAGGCAGCCGGCACTAGAAGACCGGCGGTATGCAGCCGGCACTAGAAGACCGGCGGTAGGCAGCCGGTATGTTAGAATTGTCTTTGTGAAGGTGGTGGGAGGTTAGGAGGCGTTAGGCGACCGGCAGTGGGCGGTCGGGATTACGAGTCAGAGGCCATAAAGGATTCAGTGATATCATGTCATGAGTGGAATCATCGCTAATTTGGGAATAACATCCCCCAATTCCCCCCATCACACACCCTTCCTTCATCCCACACCTTCACCCCCCCCCCCCCCGCTTCCCCTCTCCCCAAGCACGAATTCTTCAAAGAACAGGAATTCTCCGGAATTTGCCGGAGGTACCGGGGGGAGAGGGGGGAGGGGGGTCTTATACACGCCACGTGCTTCCTACCAAACTTCCCCCTACTCTCTCCCCTCTCTCTCTCTCTTCTCTCTTTCCCTCCTCTCCACCCCTCTCCCTCTTTCTTCCTCCCTCTTTCTCCCTCGCTCTTTCTCCCTCGCTCTTTATCTCTCCTTTCCTTCCTTACCTCTCTCCCTCCCTACCTCTCTCCCTCTCCCCACTCTCCCCACTCTCCCTCCCTCCCTCTCCCCACTCTCCCCTTCTCTCCTTCCCCCCTCTCTCTCTCTTCCCACGCCACAGCTGTTCCCGTGAACGGTGCACATACCATGCGTTTGTTCTTTATATGTTGGCGTCGAAGGTTTTCCTCTCTCTCTCTCTCTCTCTCTCTCTCTCTCTCTCTCTCTCTCTCTCATGGGCGTCGTCTCAGCCCCGAAAGCGCAATGGAAAGGGCGTCTCGCTGAAGGGTCCTGGGGGAAACCTCAAGGGCGATTCTCTTCCCTATAAGCACTAAAGATCCGTCTGTCAAGGGACACGAACGGCGAGCCCCGAGGACGTGAACCAAGTACTTAGACCGCCACGCCAAGCCACATGCTTCCGCGTTTTTTTTTTTTTTTTTTTTTTTTTTAGTTCTTCGCGGTTTTGTGTACGCGGCGACTTCGTAGGAGACCGTAGTGGAGCGACCTTTGGTGTGTCCGTGCGTGTCTGTAACTGTGTACACATGTGCGCGCAGCCTTTGCACAAGTAGTTGTGATGTTTGTTCCGCATTGGAGAAGACGCTGACAGAATTACAGAACTGTTACCGCATACTATGTATGCTTATATTATGCGCTGTATGCATGTGTGCTTGAATGCGCGCGAACGCATGCACACACACACACACACACACACACACACACACACGTACACACACACACGTACACACAGTGAGTGCAAAAA
Source organism: Oratosquilla oratoria (assembly GCF_046742065.1). Lineage (NCBI taxonomy): Eukaryota > Metazoa > Arthropoda > Malacostraca > Stomatopoda > Squillidae > Oratosquilla > Oratosquilla oratoria. The sequence goes on from NC_134792.1 coordinate 65,329,523, forward strand.
ACTATACAAGAATTTAATAACAAACTTGATGCTGAAAGATACAAAGACGGGTCACTACGAGCATAGCTCTCTTCCCGTAAAATACAACTAGGTAAACACACACACACACACACACACACACACACACACACACACACACACACACACACACACACACACACACACACACACACACACACACACGTACACACAAGGCTGTACTGTTCATGTACAGTCTTTGTCCTTTATGGGAACATAAGAATTGTTCTCAAAATATTGATCATGAATATTATAAATTAGTTATAACAATAATAATAATTTAGTCCGTTCTTCACCTGAATGAAATCATGTGGCGCTTGTTGCATCAGTCCGGATCATGGATCAGGTACAATTTGGAAAACAAGTTCTTTGGAATTTGGTTTGCGAGCGTCGGTAGTAGAAATATCTTAACTCGTACGTAATGACAAAATTGTGCACTGTTGACGTCATCGAAAGCATGAAGGCGTCGCAATCGTTTAGTTGTGGTTTCGAATCCCGCACTCCTCTCCGACTCCCAGCAGTGACTGTTAGTTATGTATTACCCCACCAACAGCCCCTAAAGGGTGGTGACGGCTTCGGCCGCAGCTACTCAGCGCCTATTGGCGTAGGCCCCTCACTTTCATAATGACAAAATCTAGTAACAGTCCTCGTAACAGAAATGAACAAGAAGAACATTTGTTCTTGATGCATGACGAAGGACCTGAACTGTTCCCCCAACTGTACACGTCACTCTCCTAGCACGTAGGGTAAATGTTACGCCTTTGGCAGCTTTAAAGCGCCTCTTGGTGTAAGCCGCTGGTGATCCACTTCAGTACACGTGTACTCAGATGGCCTCGCGCAGGCATTTGTAGGCATGCAAGACGTGCCTTGAGGAGTCTGATGGAGGCCACACAGTGGCTGGAAAACTTGTTCCAGAAGACCAACAGGAAAAGGCGTGGGCAGGTGGTCGTTGTTCTGGATCCTCAGGGTTTGGGTGGATGCTGAGATCGTGCATTATAACAGCATGAGATGGATGGTGGCCATTTATTACTGCAGTGTGGTTACTGAAGTGGGTGGGAAGAGGAAATACTGGAGTCTTAATCCGAGTTTATTTTTGACTAGTTTCGCCACAAGCTTTTGAAGGAAACCTTGTGGCGAAGCTAGTTAAGAATAAACTCTGATTAAGACTCCAGTCTTTCCTCTTCCCACCCACTTCAACTTGTCAGAATGTCTCAACAGTGTGATTATTGTTGCTGTTATCATCAGCATCATATAATCAGATCGTCATATCTTGCACTCATTTTATCGTCATCGTTGTCTTCACTGTTTTTATTTCGTTGTTTCTTAACTTCTTTTCTTCTGTATTAAGACAGTAGTCGCTGTCTTCCAAGGGAAGAATATATTATTTTTGTACCTGTCTTCATTTCTTTTCATTGTGATTTTCCATATATCTTTAGCGTCATTGACAATGACTTCGCTACCTCACCTTGTAAGGGGAAACAGCCCTTGGTATATAGACAGATAGTCATTGACAGCTTGATATATAGACAGATAGTCATTGACAGGCACGACGAGTGAGATTTAATCCATAAAGGCCAAGCGACAGTTAGAACAAATACGGAAAACCGAAGGACGCCTCGAAGAAGGTCTGAATGAAGAGGTGGGGAGCGAGGGAAGGAGACGTGGGATGGTTGGGTGTAGCCTCTACGCCCTGTGTGCGTGAGCCTAACCGTAGGACTATCTGGGATCTGTTCGTGCTCTTATCAAGACCAGATTCAGGAGGGTTGGGAAGCGGATTTGATAGCATGAAATAGCCTGGGATGGGATTGGATATATGTGTATCTATATATATATTTATATATATATATATATATATATATATATATATATATATATATATATATATATATATATATATATATATATATATATATACAACACTGAAAGGGTCCCAGTGAACAGATAAACATTTTATCAACCGCAATACACTTTAATTCTAAGCCAATAACATCGAGAGACTCGTGGAGGCCAACATGCAGAAATTGAAACGTGGTATGGCGAGGGACTCGAACCCGGGCTAGCACGTGACAAGTGTTAGTGACTTAGCCGATTGCGCCATCTCGATTTTAATGGCTTAGAATTAAAGTGTATTGTGGCTGATATATATATATAATATATATATATATATAATATATATGTATATTTTATCAACCACAATACACTTTAATTCTACACTTGTCACGTGCTAGCACAGGTTCGAGCACTTGGCTGTACCACGTTTCAATTTCTGCATGTCGGCCTCCTCGAGTCTCTCGATGTTGATGGCTTAGAATTAAAGTGTATTGTGGTTGACAAAAATGTATATCTGTTCACTGGGGCCCATTCACTGTTGTACACACACACACACACACACACACACACACACACACACACACACACACACACACACACACACATATATATATATATATATATATATATATATATATATATGAAGATACCAAAACTAACACCCCAGTCGAAGCAGAAGAAGAGACTTGAATTATGCAGATACGTTTGTGTGCGCTTGTGCGTGTTTGTGTTTGTGTCACTTATGGAGAAAAAAAAACAAAGACTTTATTATACTTGAGCTTATTGGGCATCTTTTGTAACATCAATTGGATAATACGACCGAACATGCTATCTCATTACAAGCTTCCATTGCTCATATCTAATACAGTTACTAACTTATATTTCTTTGTGGTTCCCTCCTTTTCATCTTTATCTATATATTCATTTGTTCTTATTTTGTATTTTTATCTTATTCTTATTTAGTGATTTATTCTATATTATTTTAATGTTTATCTTATTTATTTTTACTTATATGTGTTTAAGTCTTTATTTGTTTGTTTATTTATTTATTCATTTGTTACATCTGGGGAGATGGTTGCTGTGACTCGTTTGTGTATTGTAGAGGAACATCGGACACCCGATGACATTGTCTTCCTGACGGTCGTGCAGATGATACCTGATAGGTTCGCGTAGTCTTTCTACACACGTGTAGGCCACAAAGGATGACTACGAATATAGTAAATTTGGTTATTTTTTCGTTAGTATTATTATTCTATTTTATTTTATTACTATCATATTATTATTATTATTAGTAGTAGTAGTAGTAGTAGTAGTAGTAGTAATAGTATTGTTACTGTTGTATTTATTTTTTATAATTTCTATTTATTTATTTTTATTGTTATTATTATTATTATTATTATTATTATTTTTTTTTATTATTATTATTTTTTTATGTTTTCCCTTAGGAACTTCCCAGATGATGTATTGACTACTTTATGTGTTATTTATTCAATACGTTACGAAACTTGAGTGTCGCCCCTACGGACCAGATGTACGGAGCGTTATTTTACGATTGGAGACTATTCACCATTCAGAAATGTTGATCGCTTATCTTTTACTATATTTTCTGCAGTTTTTCTCAAATCTTTACTTTGTAAGAACATAAGAACGAAGGAGACTGCAAGAGACCATATGACATACACTAGGTAGTTTCATGTCTAGTACCAACAATCACCCCCTTCCGTAAAGTTATCTAACCTTTTCCTAGAACAACCAATAGTTTCAGCACTCACTACATGGTTACTAAGTCTATTCTATTCGTTAACCTCTCTATTGGTAAACCAGTTCTTGCGTGTTACATTCTTAAGTCCAAATTCATACGATTCTGCCTCTTTGGCGCCAAAAGATTGAGGTGTGCCTCATTGGCGCCAAAGGATAGAGGTGTGCCTCTTTGGCGCCAAAGGATAGAAGTGTGCCTCTTTGGCGCCAAAAGATAGAGGTGCGCTTCTTTGGCGCCAAAAGATAGAGCTGTGCCTCTTTGGCGCCAAAGGATAGAGGAGTGCCTCTTTGGCGCCAAAGGACAGAGGTGTGTCTCTTCGGCGCCAAAGGACAGAGGTGTGCCTCTTTGGCGCCAAAGGATAGAGGTGCTCTTTGGCGCCAAAGGATAGAGGTGTGCTTCTTTGGCGCCAAAGGACAGAGGTGTGCCTCTTTGGCTCCAAAGGACAGAGGTGTGCCTCTTTGGCGCCAAAGGATAGAGGTGTACCTCTTTGGCGCCAAAGGATAGAGGTGTGCCTCTTTGGCGCCAAAGGATAGAGGTGCTCTTTGGCGCCAAAGGATAGAGGTGCTCTTTGGCGCCAAAGGATAGAGGTGTGCCTCTTTGGCGCCAAAGGATAGAGGTATGCCTCTTTGGGGCCAAAAGATAGAGATGAGCCTCCTCTTCTTCCTACTCCTCTTTCATTCTCCTCCTCCTTCATTTTCCTCGTCCTCTTCTTTTTCCCCCTCTTCCATCTCTCTTTCCTCCTGTTTTCCTCTTTTCCTCCTCTTTTTACCCTCTTTTTCTTCTCTTCCTCTTTTTCCTCCTCCTTCCTCTTTTTCCTCCTTCCCCTCCTCCTCCTCTTTTCCCCCCTCTTCCTCCTCTTCTTCCTATCCCTTCTCCTCTTCCTCCACTTGACCCTCCTATTCGTCCTTCTCTTCATTCTTCGCCTCTGCGTGACAAGTTTGGAGCAGTCTTGATACTCCACTCTGTTCCCATACCCTCCCCTCCCCCCCCTTTTTTTTCTGACGTCATTATTCCCTTCCCCCTTTCTCTCACACTTTTTGTACCCTACGGGTCTTTTTCTCTCCCCATCTGCATCTGCATGTCCCCCTTTATTCCCCCATCCCCCCCCCCCCGGTCGCAACAAAGGTTCCCGAGCCTCTGACCGTCTCCCCTCTCTCTCCTCTTCCCCCCTCATCCTTCTCTTTTCCTTTCTCTCTCCCCTCTTTTTCTTTCTCTTTTTTTTAATCTCAGTTGTTCTTTCTCTTCTCATCTTTTTCTCTCTTCCTTATCTTTTCCCACCCTTTCTTCTCTTTTCCTTTCTCTCTCCTCCCTTTCTTTCCCTTCTCTCTTTCTCTCCGTTGTCCTCTCTCTTCTCTTTCATCTTTTTCTCTTCACACTTCTCCTCCCCCTTCCTTCTCTTTTCCTTTCTCTCTCTCTCCTCCCTTCTCTCTCCCCCCTCCCTTCCCTCTCCCTTCTCTCTCCCCTCTCCCTTCTCTCTCTCCTCTCCCTTCTCGCTCCCTTCTCCCTTCCCTCTCCCTTCCTTCTCTCCCTTCTCTCTCCCCTCTCCTTTCTCTCTTCCCTCTCCCTTCTCTCTTCCCTCTCCCTTCTCTCTCCCTTCTCCCTTCTCCCCCCCCTCTTTCTTCTCTCTGCCCTCTCCCTTCTCTCTCCCCTCTCCCTTCCCTCTCTCCTTTCTCTTCTCTCTCCTCTCTCCTTTCCCTTCTCTCTCCTCTCTCCCTTCCCTCTCTCCTCTCCCTTCCCTCTCTCCTCTCCCTTCCCTCTCTCCTCTCCCTTCTCTCTCCCCCTCCCTTCTCTCTGCCCTCTCTCTCTCCCCTCTCCCTTCTCTCTCCCCCCTCTCCCTTCTCTCTCCTCTCTCCCTTCTCTCTCCTCTCTCCCTTCTCTCTCCCTTCTCTCTCCCCTCTCTCTTCCCTCTCTCCTCTCCCTTCTCTCTCCTCTCTCCCTTCTCTCTCCCCTCTCCCTTCCCTCTCTCCTCTCCCTTCTCTCTCCTCTCTCCCTTACCTCTCTCCTCTCCCTTCTCTCTCCCCTCTCCCTTCTCTCTCCCCTCTCCCTTCTCTCTCCCCTCTCCCTTCCCTCTCCCTTCTCTCTCCCCTCTCACTTCTCTTTGCTCTCTCCCTTCTCTCTCACCTCTCCCTTCCCTCTCTCCTCTCCCTTCTCTCTCCTCTCTCCCTTCCCTCTCTCCTCTCCCTTCTCTCTCCTCTCTCCCTTCCCTCTCTCCTCTCCCTTCTCTCTCCCCGCTCCCTTCTCTCTGCCCTCTCTCTCCCGTCTCCCTTCTCTCTCCCCTCTCCCTTCTCTCTGCCCTCTCCCTTCTCTCTCCCTTCTCCCTTCTCTCTCCCCTCTCTCTCCCCTCTCCCTTCTCTCTCCCCTTGGCCCACCGCGAATTCCGAACGGGGAATGTGAAGAGACGGAGGGGGGCGGGGGTTTCAACATGGAGTGCAATGAATTCTGTTGCAATACCGTTGAACGGTATATTCTCTCGCTCCCTCACTCTCTCTCACTATCTCTCTCTATCTCTCTCTCTCTCTCTCTTTCTCTCTCTCTCACTCTCTCGTACACCATTACATGTTTTTCTCGATATTTTTCATCTCAAGTATAATATATTCATGACTCTTTTGCATCCTGTATCCACCCCCCTCTCTCTCTCTCTCTCTCTCTCTCTCTCTCTCTCTCTCTCTCTCTCTCTCTCTCTCTCTCTCTCTCTCTCTCTCTCTCTCTCTCTCTCTCTCTCTCTCTCTCTCTCTCTCTCACTGTCTCCAGTACTTCTCGTCTCTTCTTCTCTCTTTCCTCAAGTTCATCATGTCCTCGCCATTTCTTCCTCTTCTCTCAAGACATTTCTCCATTCCCCACCCACTCTCCCTTCCTCGTCAGCTCTTATTCCTCCTATTTACATTCCATTGTGCTTTAAGAGTATACGTGAGAGCTTGTGTGTGTGTGTGTGTATGTGTGTATGTGTGTGTGCGCGCGCACGCGAGCGTGTACTTTCGAGCGTGTGTGTGTACGCGCGTGTTAATCCCCATGTCATTATAGTTGCATGCGTATGTGTATGCTGTCATGTATTCGAGTATAACAGGAATATGTGAAATGTATGTAATCCACTTTCTTTCATTTAACTTAAGCACAGAGACGCAGGCGACGCAGGGGACGCAGGGAACGCAGCACAGAGCAAAGGCAGACTTCACTTTGCTGAATTGAAGTACAGTTTGAACTTCTCTCACTCGAAATGCTGAGGTAGTACATCTTGAATAATTCTAAGTGAGAGGGACGTTCAAACTGTACTTCAATTCAGCAACAGGAAGTTTGCCTTTTCTCTGTGCTGCGTCCCCTGTGTCGCCTGTGTCGCCTGCGTCGCCTGTGTCGCCTGCGTCGCCTGTGCCTCCTGCATCGCCTGTGTCTCAGTTTATGCTTAGGTTAAGTTAAAATATTGTTTTAAAATCTCTACCATGGTTGTAGGTCACCTTTCATACGAGTATATGGTCAACCATTTTCTTTTGTACTGAAAACTACTGGACGTGTTCAGTGTAGTGCTTGTTCCACTGAAGAAGTGGATGTTGGGCACAGTCATCCACCACCGGGTCTGCGTATATCTACGTGTTGGTACAGTCACGAACAAAAGTTTTGACCCACGCGATTTTTTTTATTATTATTATTATTTTTTTTTTTTTACTTCCTCCTCTTCGTGTTTGTTTTTCAGTCTCCTCTCCCCCCCTCCCCCCCAGATCGACCTGTTTGGCACTCTCCTGGCACCCCCCCCCCCGCCCTTCTCCTTAATGTCGCCATCTTCCCTGCAAATTTGATAAACCCGCCCATTCCTTCCCGAGCATCTCATTTTGAGCTCTTCTCGACGTCTGTGTACGCGCGAGCGTGTGTGTGTGTTTATGTGTGCGAGTGTGTAATATGTGTGTATGCGTAATGTATGTGGATTTACCTAGTTGTATTTTACGGGAAGGGGAGCTACGCTCGTAGTGTCCCGCCTTTGTATCTCGCAGTTTCTAGTTTGCTCTTAAATTCTTGAATGGATTTTGCGAGTGTGTAATGTGTGTGTGTGTGTATGTGTGTGTGTGTGTGTGTGTGTGTGTGTGTATTTATGTTTGTGCGTATGTGACGTGTAAGGAGACTAGAAGTGGTATGCAGCCTCACTACTCATGGGAATAATTTGAGAAAGGCCTTTGTTCAGCAGTGGACTTGGAGTGGCTTGGATGCCCCTCTGTTCCTGGACGCCTCATATGTTAAAAGGTTGAAAAGAAAAGGGAAATTGATTAAACGTGGGTTGTAGGGAAATGGGAAGACGAGGATTCTGTCAAAATACTGAAAGAGGGTAACTCGCGAAGTTGGACGAAGAATTGTGAGAAACGTTGCTGAAGGAACTGGGATTTGTGAATGAACGTTTTCAAAAAAATTCTTTGCAAAATGGAGAAGGGAAGGAAGATGATCTAGATGAAACGTTTGTGAAGGGAATCTGGAAAGAATTGAAATAAATGCCGAAGAATATTCCACCAAGGGTACCACAAGGATGTATAAAAGGTAAAAGACATGGAACTGCCTAGTATAGGCCTTTGGTCTCTTGCAGTCTCCTCTATTCTTCTTATGTTCTTTACTGAGTGATAACAATACGTCGATTATGATCATGTCCCCTCACCGAAGTAACATCGTCTAGTGTAGGGGTGGGCAACCTTTTTAAGTACGCGTGCCAAATCTGACTCCTATAGCCCCACATACGGGTATGGGTCTTCTCCCTTAACCTCGTGGGGCCCCTATCCACCGCCCAGCACAGCATGCGGTTACCAGTGGTCATACAGAAGAAACTGAAGAACTCTTAGTTATTTGTTTTAAGGTGAGCCCTGGATCTCTCGTGTCGGGGAAAAAAGTCGTTAGTGTGCCAGGTTTGGCACGCGTGCCAAGGGTTGCCCACGTCTGGTCTAGTGCATTCTCGGACGATTAAAGATCGTCTATCGGTAGACGAAATGAAATTTGTAAGTCGACCTTGAGGTTCAGAGGCTTCAGAGTAGAGTTTCTTTTCATAAGGTTCTGAAACGAATTTTAGGGGTTTCGCTTTCTTGTAGTCATGGTGCAGCTGTAGCCTTTGTAGGCGTATGAATAGCGACTGCTATACTATCTAGACCTGTCCATTGTGTGGTCTACCCTCTCCATGTTTCCCAGTTCGACGAATGACAACCCCCAAATATATATATACACACACACACACACACACACATATATATATATATATATATATATATATAATGATAATAACAATAGTAAATGGATAAATAGAAATTAATAGATTAAATCAGAATAGATAAATCGGTGAATAAATAAATGAAAATTGAACGAAAAAAAATATAATAGATAAAAATCCAAATAACCGAAATGAAAAAATAAATAAATAAACAAGAATTTTTTTTAACCTTAATGCAAAGACGAAAACGCAAGAACGAAGAAGAAGCGGAAGGTGGAGGAGGAAGAGATACAAGTGGTTCAAGTGGAGGTTGTGTTTCTTCCTGAGGATGACAAAGAGCTCCGTTTTCTACGCGCGGGATGAAGAAAACATAAGCGGCCGAACCCTAAGTAGTAGCATCAGCCCCTCCATCCCTCCCACCTCCCCCCCTTCCCCCTCTTCCCCCTCTTCCCCCTCCCCCTCCCCCTCCCCCGTAACAACATCAGGGTGGGTTGCTATGCCTCTCGCTCTCGTTCGCTCTCTTGCTCTCGTTCGCTCTCATTCGCTCTCTCTCTCATTCGCTCTCGTTCGCTTTCCCTTTCTCTCGTTAGCGTTCTCTCTCTTTCTCTCTCGCTCTCGTTCGCTCTCGTTCGGCTTCTCTTTCTCTCGTTCAGTTTCTCCCTCCCTCCGCTCTCATTCTCTCTCTCTCTCTCTCTCTCTCTCTCTCTCTCTCTCTCTCTCTCTCTCTCTCTCTCTCTCTCTCTCTCCCTCCCTCCCTCTCAGACACACACACACAGAGAAACACACTCTCCCTAATTGTGGGGGAGGAGGGTAAGATGAAGCTGAAGAAATTACAAAATAAAGTGAATCTTTGCAGCACAACAAGCTGTAGAACTCTTTACTTCATACACTTTTCGTTAATCTATATAATTTTTATTCATTTATTTATTTATCTATCTTAATACTAGATGGTTTTTTACATGATATAGGGACAGTCTTATATGATTACCGGTGTTAGAATAATAGTAATGATAATAGTATTAGTAATATTATCTTTGATGTTGCAACATGCAACAGAGCAGGACTCGCAGTAATGGATTTAAACTGGACAAATTTAGATTTAAGAAGGAGATAGGCAAGAATTGGATTACTAATAGGGTGGTCGATGAATGGAATAAACTTAGTAACTATATACTTAGTGAGCGCTGAAACTATCAGTTGTTTTAAAAAACGGTTAGACAACTTTATGGATGGGGATGACAGGTGGTATTGGGCATGGAACTCCCTAGTGTAAGCCTTATGGTCTCTTGCAGTCTCCTTCATTCTTATGCAACATGCTCGTCTTGAACACTAACAATCTTAATTCAATTTCAATCTCGGTTCTACCCAGGCCATGAAAATTCCGCTTCTTTATTTGAATTAAATTATCCGACATTGAAAGACAAATAAATAAAAAATACGATACGCCATGTTGACGGGAAGGTCAATCGACCTGACCTTCCCGTGACCTTTGCTGGTCAGAGGTCAAGGTCATTAGGTCGGGAATGCCCGACGGAGAGGAACATCACAGATGTTTAAGTTCGTAGCTGTGGTGGTTCTTCGAGGAAGTGGCCTATGCTCGAGTGGGACTTAAGGATGCCTTGTAGTCGTGAATGGTTAAGAAAAAAAAATCCACTTAAAAGAATAAAAAAAAAAAAAATGAAAAAAAAAAATGAAAGATGAAATCCAAAACTAAGTTTCCGTTGTACGTGTTTGTCTCTCTCTCTTTCTTTCTCTCCTCTCTTTCTCTCTTTCTCCTCTCTCCTCTCTCCTCTGTGTGTGTGTAGAGAGTAATGGAGGCGCACGCACATACATGTACACAAACACCTACATGCGTATACATGGAATATAATACAAATACAGACAAACACGCGCATTTGTATACACATGTACACATACATGTGTTGTGCACGTTCGCCTGTACACACACACACACACACACACACACACACACACATGTATTTGTACACATGTACGCACATGCGTTCACGTGTACACATGCACATTTATACACACAGTCATGGCACTCCACAGGACAGTAATTCATTCAGTGAGGAGGTGTCGACCCGTGAGATTTCCCACACGGATAGAAACGCTGGTAAACTGCGGTCCATAACAAGAGCAAGGGCTGCTCGACTCTTCTGAATAAGATTAGACGTTGGACAAAGTCACGGTAACTTGCTCAAGAGGGTTAAGGAGTCTGGAGTAGTTTAGAGGTAGTTTAGACCACTTGAACACAAGATTCGCGCGCGCGTGTACACACACACACACACACACACACATACACATACACACACACACACACACACACACACACACACACACACACACACACACACACACACCTCTCATGGCGCTGTGGTAGAGTTCCCGGCTGCCGCTACGGCGGCCCGGGTTCTACTCCCGCCCAGGGCTGAAATCATTTCAGTATGGCTCCGCTGCGGGTTGTTACTCCAACTCTCGTGAGCGGGTAGTTGGGTTTGTGTGTGTGCGTGTAAGGTTACAGCATTACCTATAGATTGGTTATATGTATGAGCTCTGAGCTCTCTTCCGGGAGGAGAATAGCTGTCGATCACGAGTCCAACACGTGATCCAAAGAACATGGTGAATCTCTCTCGCACACACACACACACGCACACACACACACACACACACACACACACACACACACACACACACACGCACACACTGCTGAAGAAAGTCCTGCTGTCTTGACGATGTCTCCAAGATAGAGACTCTCCCGGGTCGACGAGATAAAGAGAGCAAGGCCGAGGACATTTTGTCACGCGAACAAGAGAACCCGAAGTAGCCAAAGGAGACCTCGTCAGGGTGTGATTGACCGAGTGCGAGCTCTTTGTCGTCTTGCGGAATGGCCCTGATGGCACTTGGGGTCCTCGAGGGCCCTCAGGGTGGCGGGGGGGAGAGGGAGGGGGAGATCAAGATGCCGCGGGACACGTTGTCACGTCTAGTAGCTGTGTATGTTTGTGTGTATGTGTGCGTTGTGTTTCTGTGCGTGTATGCGTGCGTATGTATGCGTGTGTTTGCCTGTGTGTGTGGTGTGTGCATGTGCATGTATGTGTGTGTGTGCATATGTGTGTGTGTGTGTGTGTGTTTGTATTCTGTATAGGCTCTTTAAAAGTTATTTAAGTTATTTGTCTGTGTAATATACATATTGTGTGTGTGTTATTTTCACTGTGTGTGTGCCTGTGTTCTAATTTTTTTTTATAAGTTATTTCAACCTGAATGTGTTTATGTATTATTCTCATTCTATATATGTTATTTCAAGTGTGTGTGTTTGTGTGTGTGTATGTGTGTGTTTATCTAGACTATCTGTTACTCTAATGTGAGTGAATGTTGTCCATATTTCATGTCATTTAACTCTGTGTGTGTTTGTGTGCGTGTATGTGTGTGCGCGTGTGTGCAAGGAATTGACCCTTAATGATCCCCTCCACGATCGGCCTACCCCCTTGTGCGACAACCCAGCCTTTGTAACCTCACTAGAGTGACTTAACCTTCTAATCTGAGTGAATGTTGTCCATATTTCATGTTATTCAACTGTGTGTGTGTTTGTGTGCGTGTATGTGTGCGCGCGTGTGTGTAAGGAATTGACCCTTAATGATACCCTCCACGATCGGCCTACCTCCTTGTGTGACAACCCAGCCTTTGTAACCTCACTAGAGTGACTTAACCTTGTCCAGCAAGGTGTAGGTTCTGATAACAAGTGGATATGTAGCCTTGTGTGTCTTGGAGTGACTGTGGTCGAGAATGCAATATGAAACGAACGTAACCAGTGTTGGCAATGAAATACGATACTGGTGCACAGCACCTCTCATGGCCGCCGCTAGGACATAGATCGGTTGGGAAGTCCGGGGAAAGGGCTAGTACTCGCCGAGAGTCGAACTCGGGTTTCTTGAGTGTCAGTCAAGGACGATATCCAATGTTTCACAAAGGTTACACACACGCACACACACAAACACACACACACACACACACACACACACACACACACACACACACACACACACATGTACACACACACACACATGTACACACACACACACACACACACACACACACACACACACACACACACACATACTCACACACAATGCATTGGAACAGTGTGTAGTGACTTCTTTATACTTGTTGCTGTAAATTTCTCTGTTTTGGTCTCTTGTCAATTATTTATTCACCTCTGTGTTTGCTTATGTGGTTAGGGACTTGAAAGTGCCTAGTGTAGGCCTTATGGTCTCTTGCACTCTCCTCCATTCTAATGTTCTCATTACCTGCTTGTCAGTGGAGGTGAGTCATACTGGAAGAAGCTGTGATACTCGAAGTCAGTCAGATTAACTTCTTCCTTTTTGGATTGCACACTGAAGTGGTCTGATTCTTTCTTCTCTCTCTCTTTCTCTCTCTCTCTCTCTCTCTTTCTCTCTCTCTTTCTCTCTCTCTCTCTCTCTCTTGAAAGTGCACAGTCGTCATTTTCCTTCAGTAGAACTGTAAACACTCAAGCACTAATTACGCTTTTGCAAGTCTTCAGTCGCAACAGGATGTGGGTTGGTGTCTGCCGACCGACGTGTCTTGAGGGGAGGGCGGGAACGGAGCCAAAGACACGAATCCTGTTTTCCATAATAGGATGAGACACCTAAGCGGGATTTGATTCATGTCCTTCATTCATTCACTCACAGTAGTCCTCACTCACTTGAATGAAATCTTCAGGCCGAAGTTCGAGGGGGAGGTTCTGTCGAAGTAAGACTTGAATTGGTTCCCAAAAGGAGGTCTCCGGGTCTAACCAGAGGGTCTCTAGAAGTCTGGAGTCTAGAGACCAGAAGGAGCCTCTGGTGTTTCCAGTCTCGCCACAGAACCCCCCCCCCACACACACACACCCTCAACGATGACGTCATTCTTTGACGTCACTTGGCCTTACAGAACAGTAACATTTGTATGTGAGGTTATGTGATGTCATTTACATGTGGAAAACATTGACGTCCTTCATGGGTGTCACGTCACTTCCATACGGAGTGACGTCAGAACCTGATAATGACGTTATTAACGTGACGTCATAACGTGATAATAACGTCATTAATGTGGCGTCAGAATCTGATAATGACGTCATTAATATGACGTCAGAACCTGATAATGACAATGAGACGTCATAACATGGTAGTGACGCCATTAATATGACGTCTTTCACTAGCGAAGAGCGACGTCACTCGCATACGGAAGACTGTGACATCAGTTGCATGTGAAGCTATTTGACGTCATTGACGTCCGGTGATCATGATGTCATTTCACTGTTGTGTCATTTCGTATAGAGAGGTGACATCATTTCCACGTGAAAAACGGTGACTTCTTATCCATGTGATGATGTTCTGTGGTATGTGGTATATTGGTATGTGTAGAAGTGACGTCATTGGTGAAGTTTGAGAGGCAAGAGCGACCTTAGGGCTTTCAAGAACGACTCGGTTCGATGGTTCAATTACTCATTCTCTCTCTCTCCTTCCAACTGGAAGTACTTATATATGACGTCATCAACATGGCGTCATCATTTTTCATTTGATATTTATGACGTCATAGAAACGTATATCATGGTCCGTTTCACTAAGGTTGAAATTCTGATTAATTTAATCTGAATTTCGCCCTTACGAACGAACCCAGTCTGTAAGTCCACCTGTCCTTTCCCATTTCCCTCTACATCCCCCCATACTCCCCCCCCCACACTCTCCCCCATAGCTTATCCACTCCCCATGGGATAGAATTGCCCAATTATCCTAAACGATGTGTCACCTTAATCGCTAATTACCCCTATCCTATCGTCACCCTTCCCGAGCGTGTGATTTGTGTTGGGGCCCCTCACCCTAGTTAGGGAGTAATTAGGGTGGTTGTCTTCCCCCACCCCCCTTTTTTTTTTAGGGAAGGATTTTGAGGGAAGGAGGGGAGGGAGTGATCTCTATTGCGGGGCGGGACAGCATAGTTTTCTCTCTCTCTCTCTCTCTCTCTCTCTCTCTCTCTCTCTCTCTCTCTCTCTCTCTCTCTCTCTCTCTCTCTCTCTCTCTCTCTCTCTCTCTCTCTCTCTCTCTTTGTGTGTGTGTGTGTGTGTGTCGCTCTTTCAGTAGTAAGAAAAATGATGAGAGGACTTTTACCTCTCTTTTTCGATAGTGAGAAATATGATGGGTTGATTTTCTCTCTTTCTCTTTTTCTCTTTCTCTCTTTGCTGGCATTTGAAGGCGCAGCGTAACTATAGACCACCCAAAAAATATCTTTGAATGACCACCATGTTGTTTATTACTTGTTTGTGGGGAAGGGCACGTCTGTGCTAGTATCTCAGTGACCGAGGGTGATGTTCCACATCCCTGGCCCGCTTTGATGTCCCACTTCCATAAACACAAAGCCTAGAGGAAGGGTGAGTGCGGCTTGGCGCTGGCACGTGGTATGATCTCGGTTGATAGAGTCAGTACGGCTATTATCACAGACCTCTTGTGATGTGTTGGGGAGAGTGGGGGGAGGTTGGAGAGGGTGGGGGAGAGTGGGGGGAGGGGGGTAAAGGTCTTCCGCCAGGTGTTCTCCTGTGGGGGGGCGCGGAGGTGGGGGGGAGTCTCTTGTTATTGGAGTGATTGGAAGGAGAGTGGGATCGTTGTCTTGGAGTATGAATGGAGGTTGAGGTGAGGGAGGAGGAGGAGGAGGAGTGTTGGTGAAGAACGGAAGTTGAGTGTTATCCTGAAGGAGGAGGAGGAGGAGGATTGATGACAATGGGTAGGAGGGGAAGATAGACCAGGAGGGGAGGAGAGGGGAGGGGAGGGGAGTAGGGAGGATGGAGTGGAGTGGAGTGTCTTGAAAGATGAATGGAGGAAAGAGAATGAATGAAGGTGGAGGTGGAAGGAGTTGAAGAGGGAGTTTTGTCTGGGAGTATGAATGAAAAAAGAGAAGAGGTCGTGTGCTGGTGAGAGAGAGGAGGAAGAAGAGTAGTAGTAGTAGGAGGAGGAGGAAGAAGAGTAGTAGGAGGAGGAGGAGGAGGAGAAAGAGTAGTAGGAGGAGGAGGAAGAAGAGTAGTAGGAGGAGGAGGAAGAGGAGGCGAAATTGTTAATAACCAATGAGGAGAGGTGGAGGTGGGGGAGGAGTGGAAGAGGAGTAGAAGGAAGCTAATGGAAGTAAAGGGGCTATTTTTCCTCCAATCTCCGATTCATTGGTGGTACCGCCAACCTCCATCACTTTTTCCGCCGTCAAATCGCTATAGCAAACTTTTAATTTTTTTCTTTCTTTTTTAACTTTTTTACTATTGTCTCTTCGGCTGTTACCTAGATTCCTAAGCCTTTCGTGATTTTAGTTTTTTGTGTGTTTATCTTTGATTTGTATAGTATTTGTTTAGTTTGTGAATTTCCTTTGTTTCGTTCATTGTTTTGTTGCTCTTTATGTAATGAATGTACGAAATTGAGAACACATACACATACACAAACGCACATACACACATTTCTTGGTTGAAAAATAGTACATGGCTATCTGAGACCCTCAACAAATTCATTATAATTTTTATTATCTTTAATATTATTATTTGTATCATTATTATTGTCATTATTGTCATTGTTATTATCATTTTTATCATTATTATTGTTGTTGTTATTTTTGTTATTATTATACGTAATATCCTGAATCTGTTTGAACACCACGGTTGTCATGACAACGCCTTTTCTCGATCGTAGTTCCCCTAAGAGATCGCTTCGCCTCTTATGATTTGCTGTTCCCTTCCCTGCCCTTCCTTTCCCTTACCTAACCTTCCTTTCCTTTTCCCTCTTTTCCCAGCCTTACCTTTCCTATCTCTTTCCCATTCCTTTCTCTTCCTTTCCCTTATTTCCCCTTACTTTTCCTCTCCCCTCCCCTCCCCTCCCCCCCCGTCTTCTCCTGTCTCCTCAGCTGCCTCTTCCCCTTTTATCCATTTTCCTTTGTCATCCTTTCCCTTTCCTTCCTTTTCCTTTTTCTTCCCTCCTCTCGTCCACCCTCCTCCCCACCCCTTCCCTCCTCTCTCCTCCTCTCCCCCCCGCCCCCCGTAGTCACCCTCGTGGTGACCGTTGGGGGGGGGGAGATCGTTAGTGTTGAAGAGGGTAATGGTGGGCCATTTTATCGCGGATTAGGTCAAGTGGGTCTAGATTGGGTTTTCGAGAGAGCAGTTAACTCTCATGACTGTCGCGTCCAAAGGCTTCTAACAACGGTGACGTCATCAGGAATACGTCATCACTGATATGACGTCATCTTCTGGGTGCTATTGGTATAACACAAAGCTAACTTTTCCAACATTTGGTACTGTTAATATTACCAACTCATCATTTTTACCGCCACTGTCACCACGACCAAGAGACTATCTACCACCACAACCACCACCACCACAACCACCACCGCAACCACCAC
This sequence comes from Oratosquilla oratoria, assembly GCF_046742065.1. Classification (NCBI taxonomy): domain Eukaryota; kingdom Metazoa; phylum Arthropoda; class Malacostraca; order Stomatopoda; family Squillidae; genus Oratosquilla; species Oratosquilla oratoria. The sequence goes on from NC_134792.1 coordinate 65,346,718, forward strand.
CACCACTACCACCACAACCACCACTAACACACACCACTAAAACACAACCCGTCCCCCACATCCCTACGCCCACATACTCACGCCCACATCCTGCCCACACCCTCACGCCCACATCCCCACGCCCACATCCCGCCCACACCCTCACGCCCACTTCCTCACGCCCACATTCCACCCACACCCTCATGCCTACATCCCGCCCACATCCTCACGCCCACCCAAACGCCCGACACGTGCCATGGCCCTCTTGTCAGATTGGCACTCAACTCGTGGCACCTGTTGCATCTCCGGTACCCCCCACCCCACCACCCCCTCTTGTCCCCTCCCCCCACCCCCCACCCTCGCCCCCTCATCCTCCCCAAACTCGCTTCCTCCCAACCGCGTCTCCCCCACTCCCTCTTCCTCCCACGTGCTGCCATCGTCCTCTTCCTCCCCTTCTTCCTCTTCTTCCTCTTCTTCATCTTCCTCTTCTTCCTCTTCCTCCTCTTCTTCATCTTCTTCCTCTTCTTCATCTTCCTCCTCTTCTTCCTCTTCCTCCTCTTCCTGCTCTTCCTCCTCTTCTTCCTCTTCCTCCTCCTCTTCTTCCTCTTCCTCCTCTTCCCAACCACCTTTCGCTACCTTTAGGTTGTTGATAGCTATTCCCAAACTTCCACAAAATGATATGAAAAAAAAAATAGATAAAAATAGAATAAAATAGAAATATATTGTACCGATCGCATCAGAGCGCTGGCCCCCTGTGTTTCAACATTACCTTGATCATGTGCAGGACTCGTGATCGACACTAATATTTTCTGGATGAGAGATCTTTGTTTTTTACCAGTCCCTCCTCTTCCTCCTCTTTCTTCTCCTCCCTTCCCTTCGTCCTCTTTCTCTCTCTCCTCCTCCTCCCCCTTCTCCTCCTCTTCCCTCTCCTCCTCCTCTTCCCTCTCCTCCTCCTCCTCCTCCCCCTCCTCCTTCCCCTCCTCATCCTTCCTCCTCTTCCTCCTTCCCCTCCTCTTCCCTCCTCCTCCTCCTCCTTCC
>NC_134792.1:65352734-65362734 GCF_046742065.1 Oratosquilla oratoria
ACACACACACACTCACACTCACTGGACCCCAAGAGCGTTATTCTTTTCCTGGATACCACTAGGTAAACACGTACACACACAGACACTCACACACACACACACACTCACACACACACACACACACACACACACACACACACACACACACACACACACACACACGGTATAAGAATTTGAGAGTAAGAGACGGGAGCCCACGAGTGTTGCTCCTTTCCTGTCCAGTATACCGCAACTAGGTAAATAGAATCAGGAAAATACACTTGATGACGACGGCAGGAAGAGGACGTGGCGATGAGAACGGAAGCAGGAGAGTCATGGAAGATGGGAAACCTAAGAAAAAGTTGTTGTTTGCGAGCGAAGCTTCTGCCGATGTTTCTTCTTCTTCGAGCGAAGCTTCTGCCGATGCTGCTTCTTCTTCTTCTTCGGAGACTCCGGCAGAATCCATCAGGGGCGGAAACTTGAGAGATACTGGAAGATGGAGAGAGCCTCTCCCTCACAACCTTACTCCCTCACTCTCTCCCCATGGGTGGGTTGGGAATGTTCCCCAGGGAATACTACGCTGGTGGGGAAAGGGGATTTTTTTTTCTATTATGAGGAATTTGTTTATTTATAATTATTTTTCTTTATTTCTTTATTTATTTTGTCTGTTTGTTTTTTATACATTTTATTTATTTATTTATTTTAGTTTACACCGAATGATGAAAAAAACAATGGTAAGCCTGTTGTTCATTGTTCACGTGTGTGTTAAAATATAAAATGCGTGATAATGATAAAATTAGAAAGAATTAAAATGAAAAAAATAAGATAAAGATGAAGTGTTGGATTAAGAAGAGAACGAGACGGCGAAGAAGAAGGAAAAAAAAAAACGAAAAAAATTGATAACGGCGGAATGGGGAGGTGGGTCATGACACTATCAGTGACGTCATGGAGAGGCAGAATTCCAGGACGGACGGGACCGTGATAGCGGTTGCCTTGTTCCCCCGGGGAGGAAGAGGAGGAGGGGGACCGGGGGGGGGGGAGGCTTTGATGGATGGAAGAATGGAGGAAAGAATTTAAGGAGTGAACTCGTGGGAACGTGATAAGACAGTTTTGGCATATAGATATTCTGTGTGTGCGTGCGTGTGTGTGTGTGTATGTGTAAATTTTATAAGAATTTTTTTCGGAATTATTTACGTCACTCTACGTAATCACGGAGCCTCTCTCTAACAAACACACACACACACACACACACACACACACACACACACACATATATATATATATATATATATATATATATATATGTATGTATATAATACATTTAAACAAAATGTAGTAACACATTTTTATGTCTCAATCATTTCTTGTAACCTGTACTTTCCTGAAGAGGGTTATAGCTATTAGCCGAAATATAGAAGTTATATTTTCTTCTAAGTTTCCTTTCATTCCTACTTTGGATTCTTCGTGATTATATACATACACATTATATTATATATATATATATATATATATATATATACATATATTGTATATATATATACATATATATATACATATATACATATGTATATATGTGTATATATATATATATATATATATATAGACATGCACATATATGTATATCTTCAGTTCTTGCCTCCCTCCCTCCCCCCCCACGTCATTGTAACCCCCTTGAGACGATGAGTCTGTGGAATCTACGCATTGGAGGACTGGATGGAGGAGGGGGGGATGGCTTGGCGAGAGGTCTATGTCCGGAGACGTCATTACAACGACACGATCCTCAGTAAATCTGTCGACTGCGCAAAAAAACACTTCTTCAGTCGCGCAAGAAGGGCAATGGATAACGCGCACCAGCTGCGCACGGAGCGGTGGGAGGGGGAGGGGGAGGAGGGGTGGACCTCCACCCTGTTCCCACAGTGGAGGAGTGGAAGGGGGAGTGGGATTTTTTTTTTTTTTTTTTTTTTATACTAGTTTGACACTAGAATAATCGGATGAAGTCTGCTTGTTAGATGATATATATAAGAATGAAGAAGATTGCAAGAGACCATAAGGCCTACACTAGGCAGTTCCATGTCCTTTAAAGCAACCGATAGTTTCAGCGCTCACTACATGGTTACTAAGTCTATTACATTAATTGTCCACTCTATTAGTAAACCAGTTCTTGTATATTTCCTTCTTAAATCTAAAATTGTCTAATTTATATCTATTACTGCGAGTCCTGCCCTGCTGTCTTAATATGATGACCTTGTTTGAGTCACGCCTTTGATTCACTTGAACCAGCATACACACACACACACACACACACACACACACACACACACACACACACTCACACATACACACACAACTCGTGGCGCAGTTGGTAGATTTTCCGGCTGCCATTACGGCGGTCCGGGTTCGAGTCCCGCCCAGGGCTGAAATAATTCTAGTATCGCTGCGCTGCGGGTCGTTACTCCAGCTCTCGTGGGCGGGGAGTTGTGTGTGTGTGCGTGTAAGGTCACAGCATTACCCATAGATCGGTCATATATGAGCCCTGAGCTCTTTTCCGGGAGGGAAATATCTGTCGATCACGAGTTCAACACTTGATCCAAGACAATGATGAATCTCACAAGAAGTAGAATCCACGCGAACGCTTCCACCCACGCTCGCGCTTCCACCCACGCTCACACCTCTTCCACTTACGCCCTTTCATGATAAATCCGTATCCAACCCTTCTCCACCTTCTTCACTTCCTCCACCCACCTCAACCCTTCCATCCTCCTCACCTCCACCTTTCCATCCTCCTCACCTACTCCACCCTCTTCAACCCCTCCATCATCTTCAACCCCTTCCACCCTCCTCACCTCCTCCACCCTCTTCAACCCCTCCACACTCCTCCTCCCCCTCCTCCTCTTTACTCCCTCCACTAGTCTTCCAAACCGTTCATCATATCTGTCACCTCTTTCTTTGACTTCCATCCATACTTCTCTTTTTTCTCTCTTTTTTCCTCCCTCTCCCTCTCTCTCTCTCTCTCTCTCTCTCTCTCTCTCTCTCTCTCTCTCTCTCTCTCTCTCTTCTCCTTACATCTCCTTATCTTCCGTTCCTCCACTTCCTCCTCTTCCTCCTCCCCCCTCCGCCCTCCCACCTCCACCTTCCGGGACTTCGAAGTCGGTCGCGCTAAGTCATAATGAATTGATTGACCCTCCATTGTCGACCTATTTACACTCATCAATTGGTTCCTTCCTCCGCCTCCTCCTCCCCTCCTACACCTTTTCCTCCCCCATTTCCTCCGCTTCCTCCCCCTCCGCTTCCTCTTCTTCCTCCTCCTCTTCCTCCTCTTCCTCCCCCTGTTCCTCCTCTTTCCCCCCCGATTCCTCCTCTTCCTCCCCTTCCTCCCCCTATTCCTCCTCTTCCTCCCCCGATTCCTCCTCTTTCTCTCCCTATTCCTCCTCTTTCCCCCTCCCTCTCCTCCTCTTCCTCTCCCTATTCCTCCTCTTCCTCCCCTTGCTCTCCTCCTCTCTCTCACCCATTCCACCTCTTCCTCCTCCATTACCTCACCCTTTTCCTCCTCGCCATTCTCCTCCTCCTCCTCCTTTTCCTCCCGCCATCCTCCTCCTCCTCCTCCTCCTCCTCCTTTTCTTCTTCCTCAGCTTCTGCATCCTTTGCTTCCTTCCCATTTTCTTCTCCCCTCACTCTCTCCCTCTCTCTCTCTCTCTCTCTCTCTCTCTCTCTCTCTCTCTCTCTCTCTCTCTCTCTCTCTCTCTCTCTCTCTCTCTCTCTCTCTTCGTGTGATGTGACACCTGACGATTACGCTGTGTCGAGGTTTCGTATGTAAAAAGAAACTTAATCCATCAAGATGAACCACTTTTTAATCCTTTCACTTTTATTTATTTATTTATTTATCTATTTATTTATGTATTTATTTATTTATTTTTATTGTTATTGATTTTTATATTGTTTATTTCATTTGTTATTATTTTTTATATATTTGTTTATTTTCTATGTTCCAAAGGCCAGACTGTTTGGATAATTACCTGAGTGGGTGTCTCTCGTTGAATGATTATACAGCACATGGTGCTAGATAATCTCTTCCCGTCTCTCCTTCCCTCCTTCCCTCCTTCCCTCCTTCCTACTTTTCCACCTTCCCTCCTTCCCTCCCTCCCTCTTATTATAACGCACGTGGTGCTAGATTATCTCCTCCTGTCTCTCCTTCCCTCCTTCCCACCTTCCCTCCTTCCCTCCTTCCCCCCTCACTCCTTATCTCCCTCCTACTTTTCCACCTTCCCTCCTTCCCTCCTTCCCTCCTCCCTACTTTTCCACCTTCCCTCCTTCCCTCCCTCCCTCTTATTATAACACACGTAGTGCTAGATTATCTCTTCCCGTCTCTCCTTCCCTCCTTCCCTCCTTCCCTCCCTCCTTCCCTCCCTCTCACTCCCTCAGTCTCTGCCTCCCACTTTACCCTTTCTGTTCCTCTCCATGTTTGTCAACATCTTTGTTGCTCTGGTCCGTAGGGGTGGTGGGGGATGGGGGAGGGTAGCGGGGGTAGAACATGGAACGGATCAGCGTGGCACTATGCGACACTATCTGCCCCACAAGTGCACAACCCTCACAGGAATGTTATTTGACGCTACCGCCGCGGTGAAGAGAAGAGGAGCGAAAACTACCCTTCCCCGTCCACCCCCTCCACCCCCTCCACCCTCAATCCCACCCCCAATCCCACCCCACTCCTTCCCTCCTACCTTCCTTTCCTCCCACCCTCCATCCCTTCTCTCTCTCTCTCTCTCTTTCTCTCTCTCTCTCTCTCTCTCTCTCTCTCTCTCTCTCTCTCTTTCTCTCTCTCTCTCTCTCTCTCTCTCTCTCTCTCTCTCTTTATGTCTGTCTCTCTCTTTAACTTTTTCTTTGTCTCTTGTTTTTCCTTATTATTTCTCCTCTTCCTCCTCTTCCTTAGTGTTTTTACCTCCCGTCCCCTCCACTTCCACTCCACGTCCCTTCTACGTCCCTTCTACGACCCTCCACGTCCTCTTCAGCGTCCCTTCCACGTCCTTTCCACGTCCTTTCCCCGTCCTTTCCCCGTCCCCGCCACATCTCTTCCACGTCCTCTTCCACGTCCCTTCCACGTCCCCTCCACGTCCTCTTCCCGTCCCCTCCCCGTCCACTCCACGTCCCTTCCACGTCACCTCCCCGTCCTCTTCTTCGTCCTCTTCCACGTCCCTTCCACGTCCTTTCCATGTCCTTTCCACGTCCCTTCCACGTCTCCTCCCCGTCCCTTCCACGTCCTCTTCCACGTCCCTTCCACGTCCCCGCCACGTCCTCTTCCCGTCCCCTCCCCGACCACTCCACGTCCCCTCCACGTCACCTCCCCGTCCTCTTCCTCGTCCTCTTCCACGTCCCTTCCACCTCCTCTACCCGTCCCCTCCCCGTCCCTCCCTACCCGTCCCTCACAAAGAATGTGAAGATGCTGTTGACGGGATCTTGTTTCTTGGTGGGGGGGAGGGGGAAGGGGGGGGGATAAAGATGGGGGCAATAAAGACGGGGGCAACGACATGACCGGACTGTCTGTTATTGCGTTCTCCCTTGTTATTTCAAATATTATTGTTATTGAGATTGATCGTCATGGTATAATTACCTGCATGCTTAACTTTGTTCTCGTTCCGGTTAGGATTTGGGGTTTATTGACTTGATTATGGCTAATGTTCTGGAGGTGGGCGGTACGAACGATGAGTTGGAGGTTGGAGGAAAAATAACCCAGTGTGATAATGCCTTCAGGGAGGACCTCCGGGGTTCAATGGATTAAAGTGATCACAGTTAACTCCTTCTGATACGTTTCGAGTTAAGTTATTTTAATCTGGCTAACGTCTCTCTCTTTCTCTCTCTCTCTCTCTCTCTCTCTCTCTCTCTCTCTCTCTCTCTCTCTCTCTCTCTCAAAATAAACACATACAAGTCAATTTCAGTACACAAAAGGTTGCTTGCCACTATGTGTGTGTGTGTGTGTATGTGTGTAATTGAGAGAGATTTTCATCATCGTTTTGGATCACGTAATCGGCAGCAATTACCCTCCCGGATAAGAGCCTAAGAGTTCATATGCGTGTTTGTGTGTGTATATATATGTGTGTGTGTGTGTGTGTGTGTGCCCGCGCGTCCCTAACATTCATTTATATAATGCAATCCTTTGTTTCGTGTGTCGATTTCGTGGACATATTTTCGTGTTCCACGTTCCAGCCGCGCCCCCCACCCCCCATTGTGTTGCCGGAACCCGGTCACTCGTTATTGTTCCGGCAGAAGTGCAAAGACCCGTCATTGTTCCGGATGTCCGGAAGGGTGAGGGTTGGTCACTCCCACCCCCTTACGCACACACACACACACACACACATACACACACACACACACACAAAATATATATGCACAGACCAGTCTGTTTATGTGTATATGTATGGCGTGTGCTTGTGCATTATACAGATATACATACATGAATATATATATATATATATATATATATATATATATATATATATATATATATATATATATATATAGTACAGGGAGTGGGAAGTGGAACCGGAGATGGGTGTTTGTGTCGTAATTGGAGTAATTGCTTGAGGAGGACGTCATAGAGGCTGTCCTTCGGTCGAGTCGAGGGCCAAGACTCATACCAAGTTCCTCCCTGGGTTCCCAGAAGGTCACCCAGCACCTTTGGAGTCATTTCACCGAAATAGAACAAATCTATGACGTAATGGTGACGTCATTGTTCCAGGTGGAAACAATGACGTAATAATAACGTCATCGTTCCAGGTGGAAACAGTGACGTCACCGGTCGGTATGTCATTCTTATTGGAGGGATGTTTGTGACGTCAGAGGAACGCCCACGTATTGTTGTTGTATCTGTCGACGCCGGGGTGCACCGAGCGACCTTAGGGCACCCACGCGAAGTTGACTTAGGGCCAAGAGGTAGGACGTCGGATCGAGTAGGAGACTTCAAGATTGAGGACTTGATTGAAGAGTCATGGTTAAGTCAAGGGTTAAGTCAAGGTTAGGGTTAAAGGACTTGAGATTAAAGTGCGAAATATCACGGACTCGGAGGAAATTGTTAAAGAAATTTACTGTAAATTAATCTTGAGCTACATAAGATGGAGTGTCTATTTTATTTACATAATTGTAGAGTACAGGAAAGGAGTAAAGCTCGGGAGGTCCCGTCACTTCTCTTCATTTAATTATACGTGGCTTCAAATTCACGGTGTGTGTGCGTGCGTGCGTGCGTGAGAGACTCACCACCTCGGTCTTGGATCACGTGTTGAACTGATCGACAGCTATTACCCACCCGGATGAGAGCTCAGATCATATACGAGTATGTTTAGATCTGTGTGTGTGTGCGTGTGTGTGTGTGTGTGTGTGTGTGTGTACATGCACAAAAAACGCGCAATTATGAATTATCGAGGAAGGACAATCGGGAAACAAAAAAAATGAAGACAAATCAGAAGACAGCGAAGAAATGCTTGAGTCTTCTCGAGATAAGATTGGAGGGGGAAGAGGAGGAATTGTGATTGACGAGGTGCGCTTGAGGACGAAGAAGAGGAGGAGGAGGAGGAGTGTGGGTGGTGGGCAAGGAAGAGGATGAAAGAGGAGGAAGAAGTTGGGGGGGGAGTCCTGAGGAGGAGGAGGAAGAAGAGGAAGAGGTAAAGCTTAATACATAGAGCCTAGAGAAGAAGTGTTTTGAGGAAGAGGTGCATAAGGAGGAAGAGGAGGAGGGAGGAATAGAAGAGGATGAAGGACTGGAAACTAAAGAGTTGAGTAAGAGGAAGAGGAGGAGGAGGGGAATAAATGTCTGAACGAGGAAGAGAAGGAGGAGGAGGGGAATAAGTGTCTGAACGAGGAGGAGGAGGAGGAGGGGAATAAGTGTCTGAACGAGGAAGAGAAGGAGGAGGAGGGGAATAAGTGTCTGAACGAGGAGGAGGAGGAGGAGGGGAATAAGTGTCTGAACGAGGAAGAGGAGGAGGAGGAGGAGGAGGGAAATAAGTGTCTGAACGAGGAAGAGGAGGAGGAGGAGGGGAATAAGTGTCTGAACGAGGAAGAGGAGGAGGAGGGGAATAAGTGTCTGAACAAGGAAGAGGAGGAGGAGGAGGAGGGAAATAAGTGTCTGAACGAGGAAGAGGAGGAAGAGGAGGGAAATAAGTGTCTGAACGAGGAAGAGGAGGAGGAGGAGGAGGAGGAGGGGAATAAGTGTCTGAACAAGGAAGAGGAGGAGGAGGGAAATAAGTGTCTGAACGAGGAAGAGGAGGAGGTGGAGGGGAATAAGTGTCTAAACGAGGAGGAGGAGGAGGGGAATAAGTGTCTGAACAAGGAAGAGGAGGAGGAGGAGGGAAATAAGTGTCTGAACAAGGAAGAGGAGGAGGAGGAGGAGGAGGGAAATATGTGTCTGAACGAGGAAGAGGAGGAGGAGGAGGTGGAGGGGAATAAGTGTCTAAACGAGGAGGAGGAGGAGGAGGAGGAGGAGTTGCTTCTTCACTCCTCCTCCAAGTATTTCGCCACCTTTCCCAAAACGCGGGAACAGGACCAGAAGACAACCTCCCCCCTTTCCCCCCTCCTCCCCCTCCTCCTCCTCCTCCTCCTCCTCCTCCTCCTCCTCCTCCTCCTCCTCCTCCCCCTCCTCCTCCTCCTCTCCTCCTCTCCTCCTCTTACTCTCCCCCTCCCACCTTCCACTCCCCCCTCGTTTTCCACAAAATGGCTAGCCACGCCCTGATTCTCTTTCCTCTCTTCCTACTCCTCCTCCTTTGTATCATCCTCCTCCTTCTTCCCATCTCCTACATCTTCCTCCTTTTCCTCCTCCTACTCCTCCTTTACTTCCTCCTCCTCCTCCTAATCTCCTGCTACCTCTTCCTCCTCTTCTTCCTCCTCCTCTTACTCTTCCTACTCCTCCTTTGCATCCTTCTCCTCCTCTTCATCTACCTCTTCCTCCCCTCCTCCTCCTCCTCCTCTTACTCCTCCTACTCCTCCTTTGCATCCTCCTTCTTCTCCCCATCTCCTACCTCTTCCTTCCTTCCTCCCTGGTTCTCCTCCTCCTCCTCCTTAGCATCCTCCTCCTCTTTCCCATCTCCTCCTCCTCCTCTTCTTACTCCTCCTACTCACCCTCCTATTCTACTACTACTCTCCCCCTCCCTCCCCCTCCCTCCATTCTTCTAGCTCCTTCGCTATGGCCGCAGCATCAGCAGCAGTAGCAAAGCCTCCGCGCAGTGCTCTGGCTTTGGGCGTGGGGCGTGTGCTCTGGCTTTGGGCGTGGGTGTGAACGCGCTCTTGCTATTCCGCCCGCGTATTGAAAACTTCACGCCCTCTCCTGCGATTGTGTGTGTGTGTGTGTGTGTGTGTGTGTGTGTGTGTGTGTGTGTGTGTGTGTGTGTGTGTGTGTGTGTGTGTATGGTTTGTGTGTACACCCCCTCTCTTTCTCTCTCTCTCTTTCTCTTTCTCTCTCTTATTCTCTCTCTAAAACACACACACACACACACACACACACACACACACACACACACACACACACACACATTGTTTCATTTTCTCCTTCCTCTTTTCCCTCCTCCACAATTTGCTTGATGGAAGAATTACAGGACGAAGAATTCAGCCCACAAACGCCCACCCACCCACACTCACCCGCACCTCCATCTTCTCCCTCTGCCTCCATCTTGATTCCTCCATTCCCTCCATAATACACTCAAACTTTCACACCTTCACTCCACCCTCCACATTCCTCCACTCTCCCACATTCTCAAGTTACCCTCCACTTTTTCCCTCTCTCCATATTCACTCCACATTTCATCCATCGGCATTCGCTTCCAATTTCTTTCCTCCACTCCACATACCCCCTCCGCAACCTCGGCAATGCCTCCATAATCCCCTCCACACTCCCCTCCACATTCCCCTCCACATTCCCACCCTCCACAACCTCCCATTGTCTCGCATAATTCACGTTTTTGACGATGCCCTCACGTCACGTCAGTTCTCAACTTTTTCTTCTTTCTTCTCTCCTCCTTCTGCAGTCCTTCATATCTTGGCCTCC
>NC_134792.1:65367734-65380234 GCF_046742065.1 Oratosquilla oratoria
TCTTCCTTCTCTCATTTCTTATTTCTTCTCTTCATTTTACTCTTTTTTTTCCTTCCCTCCCACCTTTCTCTTTCTCTTTTCCTGTCTCCCTATTTCTCTCTTCTTCCTCTTTGACGGACCTAACGACGCACGATTGAGTCCTCTTGAACTCTGTGACCTTGGCGACATCATAGATAATTAGCATTGTTCGCGTCTCCCCGTTAACCCCCCCTCTCTCTCTCTCTCTCTCTCTCTCTCTCTCTTTTTTCTGTTCCAATGGAGTTGGATGACACGGTCGTTTGCTAATCATTGGGTCTCGAGTACGAACCATGTCCAGTTAACCTCTGAGGATGACTTGATCGTAGGGAGGAGTTTTTGTCAGTCTGTGGGCGAGCTCATCGTCCCACGAAGATGGAACAAGATATATATATATATATATATATATATATATATATATATATATATTTACGTATTATTATTATTCTATTTGTGCTTGTAATATAATATTTTTTTTTATGATTTTTTCTAATATCTATTCTTAGTACTATTGTAAGCGTCATCGTTATAATTTTTCACTTTTCGTTAGTATAAATTTATTTATTATTGTGTGGTGTACTTTTATATATTTTTGTCTCATTGTGTCACTTATTCCTTATTACTCTATTATAAACGTCATCATTATCATTGTTTCCTACCCGTCGATATTTCAAGGACTTTATTGTTACCCCTACGGACCAGACTCACGCGTCAGTCCACGTTGATTGAAAATAGGTCACGTGGCCTTGTGCGTGACGTCACACGCGACATATGCATTGCGGTCTAACGTATCTTGGCTTTTAGGAACCAACATGAAATGGCACTTGCCACCCTCTCCCCCCTTCCCCCTCTCCCCCCTCCCCCTCTCCCCCCTCCCCCGTGGCTCTTTTTTTGCTCTCTTGAGGACTTAGACGATGGTTTCCACTCGTGGAGGAGGATGTCTCTTCTGGCTCTCACTTGCTGAAACAAGCTCTGCTTATCTGAAGCGTCCAGAAACAGAGGGGCATCCCCGCCATTTTTACTGGTTTTGAGTTTTACACTGATCGTGAAAGGCATGAGCCTCTTCTGTGTGTGTGTGTGTGTGTGTGTGTGTGTGTGTGTGTGTGTGTGTGTGTGTGTGTGTGTGTGTGTGTATGTTGTGTGTGTGTGTGTGTGTGTGTGTGTGTGTGTGTGTTGGACGGGATTTGGCAAAAATTGTACCTCTCCTAAATGTGTGTGTGTCTGTGTGTGTGTGTGTGTGTATGTTATCTATGTGTGTATTTGTTTGTTGGACGGGATTTGCCAGAAATTGTACTTCTTCTAAATGTTTGTTTGTGTCTGTGTTATGTATGTGTGTTTGTGTGTTCTGTACTTCTATGTATTGTGTGTGTGTGTGTGTGTGTGTGTGTGTGTGTGCGCGCGCGCGTAGTAAATTTGTGTTTATTTTATGTTTTGTGAATTTGTGTGTGTTATGTATTTGTGTGTATTTTGTGTGTGTGTGTTTGGATTTAAACTCTAGTATACGTAATAGTATCAGCAATACCAACACCATGCCCTTGTTTATACACATGTGCGTCTGTGATTTCACGTCTCTGCATTTGCATGTTATTACTCTGGCTTTCGCACGCGCGTGCACTCAACTCACATTCTCCTTCGTAAACTGATACAAAACGATATTGAGTGAGAATCCTGAGATGCAGAAGAAAGTATCGAATTGCACCATGGCGCCGTAGCTTGCTTGTTTAGGGTTGAATGATGGTTGTTTGTTTTCTTGCAAACAAGGTCGACTTTCCCCTCCCCCTTCTATTGGTCCATTTCACCCCCAAATGGCATCTCGAAAGGGGCTATCACATTGGGCAAATTTTCCTCCAACCCACACCAGAATTTTCCTCGTCGTAAAATCACTGTGACATACCATTTTGTTTCCTTGATAGTTGACATCAATTGTCATTTGATATGCTGATACCATTTTGTTTCCTTGATAGTTGACATCAATTTTCATTTGATATGCTGGAGGTAAATGAATTTCCTCCATCATATCAGATAGTTTCCCGAAAGTTGTGGGGTGGAAATCTGGTCCAGCAGTCGGAGGAAAAATAGCCCAGTGTGATAACGGTGTTACCCTCACCTGTCACCCTCCCACGGTCAAATGAAATCGCCTGGCCTCCTTCAGAATAAAATCATTAAAGGAATTCACACTATGTAAAGGATGATTGTATAGAACCACCATGATGTGTTCTTCACCCTGTGATTCCCCAAAAAGCTGAATAAAATTCCTTCCCCGATAGCCAGAATAAAATATTTTAAGTGTATCACATTTGATACGGTAATGGGGGAGGTCTACATAAGGCTCATGTTTGATTTTTTTTTTTTTTTTTTTTTTTTTTTTTTTTTTTTTTTTTTTTTTTTTTTTTTTTTTGGTATAACTTTACATTGTGTGCAGTGGTGCGTATTATGAATTGTTCCTGGTGTACACAGCTGTGCGTGCGTATACGTGTGTGCGTTTGTGTGCGTGAGAGAGAGATAGAAAGCGAACGAGAGAGGGCCAGCGTTCAAATAAGGAGACACCCCTGTTCACAAAAGACAATAAAATAAATACACTACCAGACCGCCCCCTTCCCCCTTTCCCCCTCTCCCCCTCTTCCGCTCCCCTCTCCTCCCCTCTCCCCCTCCCCTCTCCCCCTCCCCTCTCCCCCTCCCCTCTCCCCCTCCCTCTTCCCCCCCCCCCCCAATTCACTCGTAAGGACATCCCATTGTTGTCAGAAATAGGAAGAGAGGTTGGTCACTAAAGTGTCGTGATAACATGACATTCAGAGGAAGGAAGGGGAGGCGCCGATTGTCATCTGGCTCCGATGCTTATCATTGTCATCTAACCCTTCAACACGCTCATGTACTCTGATGTATGTGTTTGTGTATGTGTGTACATGTATGTATATGTGTGTGTACATGTATGTATACGTGCGTATGTACGTATATGTATATGTGTTTATATATGCGTGTATGTATATTTGCGTGAGTATATGTGTATGTGTGTTTATGTATATGTTTGTATGAGTATGTATGTATGCGTGTGTTTATGTATGAATGTATGTGTGTGTATAAGTATATGCGTGTGTATACGTGTGTGTGCGTGTGTGTATGTGTGTGTGTGTGAATATACAGTATGTGTTACGTGTGTATGTGTGTGTGTTTGTGTGTTTGTGTGTGTGTGTGTTTTTGTGTGTATGTGTATACATGTAGGCAGTAGATGAAGGAATCTCCACTAAGCGTGTGAATTTGCATCTCTGGCGATAACGGGCGATCCTTGGCGCCTTGGTTGGTCGTGTTGATGTCAGAAGCCTCTTAGGCCACGTGGTCCGTCATCGAAGAGGCGCCCGACAGAAGATGAAGAACAAGACACAAGAAAATGTTTGGAAGTGTCCGCGTAGATAAAGAGGACAAAGTCTATGGGATTGGAAGATGTCACGTAGAACGAAGAAAAATATAGCCTCGAGAGGAAATTGAAGAAGAAAAGGAGGAGTAGGAGGACGAGGAGTAGGAAGAAGAAGAGGAGGAGGAGGAGGAGGACGAGATGGACGAGGAGGAGGAGAACAGGAACGAGGAACTGGACGAGGAGGAGGAGGAGGAGTAGGAAGAAGAGGAGGAGTACGGGGAGGACGATGAGGAGGACGAGGACGAGGAGTAGGAAGGAGAGGAGTAGGTGAAGGACTATAAGGAGGACGAGAAGGAGGACAAGGAGGAGGATTGGGAAGAAGAGGAGTAGGGGGGAGGACGAGGAGGACAAAGAGGAGTAGGGGGAGGATTATAAGTAGGACGAGAATGAGGACGAGGAGGATGAGTAGGAAGAAGAGGAGGAGGTGGAAGAAGAGGGTGGTAACAGATAGAACCAAGAAGAGGGCGGGGAAGCCTAGACTGAGATTGTGGCCAATAGACGCGACAAGGGACTATTTGTTGATGTTGCTGAAGCTGGGTGGTGGTGGTGGTGGTAGGTGTTGGTTGTTAGTGTGATGGATCTTCATCTAATGGTATGAAGTGTGGTGGTGGTGGTTGATGTGTGGTAGGTGTTGGTTGTTAGTGTGATGGGTCTTCATCGAATGGTATGAAGTGTGGTAGTGGTAGTGGTTGATGTGGTGGTAGGTCTTGGTTGTTAGTGTGATGGATCTTCATCTAATGGTATGAAGTGTGATGGTGGTGGTGGTGGTGGTAGTGGTAGGTGTTGGTTGTTAGTGTGATGGGTCTTCATCTAATGGTATGAAGTGTGGTAGTGGTGGTGGTTGATGTGGTGGTAGGTGGTGGTTGTTGGTATGGTTGGTCTTTATCTAATGGTATGAAGTGTGGTAGTGATGGTGGTGGTAGGTGGTGGTTGTTGGTATGGTTGGTCTTTATCTAATGGTATGAAATGTGGTGATGGTGGTTGATGTGGTGGTAGATGTTGGTTGTTAGTGTGATGAGTCTTCATCTAATGGTATGAAGTGTGGTAGTGATGGTGGTGGTTGATGTGGTGGTAGGTGGTGGTTGTTGGTATGGTTGGTCTTTATCTAATGGTATGAAGTGTGGTGGTGGTTGATGTGGTGGTAGGTGGTGGTTGTTAGTGTGATGGGTCTTCATCTAATGGTATGAAATGTGGTAGTGATGGTGGTGGTGGTATAATGGGTTTTGTTGTGAGGCTGTAAATGATTGTAGTGATGTTACTTGTAGCTATGTTCCCGATGATATTATATTATCTATATTAGCTTTCCTTCACGCTTTTTCAAACACTTGAACGATGGACTTCAACCAGAAGAAAATATGTGAAGTGCGTCATTATGTCCAAAAGGGCTACTAGGCATATAACAAATGACGTCGCCAGAATGAAATAATCAAAGTCTGTCACTGAGGAATGCCAGAAGAAAATATGTAAATTGTGTCATTTGACATCAGGGCCTAAGAAACGAGTTCGTCTTAGCAACATGGAGGAGAGAACGAGAATGTTATTGTTGTTCTTGTTCTTGTTCTTCTTGTTCTTGTTCCTATAAAGGATAGAGCGAACGATGGTAGTTGTGGTGTTGGTAGTGGTGGTGGTTGTGGGTGGTATTGATGGTGGCAGTGATGGTATCGTTGGTATTGTCATTGGTGGTGGTTGTGGTATTGATGAGGCTAATTATGGTGGGTGATGGAGATAATGTTGGTTGGTGGTATGAGGGGTGTTGGTATTGAATAGAGTGTTGGTGGTGGTTATCCCTGAAGATTGGAGCAAACGAGACAAAACGATGTGGGCGATGGTGTTCCCTGAGGGGACGCATGGGAGGAGGAGGAGAGGTGAAAGGGAGGAGGAGGAGGAGAAGGAGGAAGGGGCATGGGGAGGTGAAAGAGAGGAGGAGGAGGAGGAGGAGAAGAATGAGGAGGAGGGGGCATGGGGAGGTAAAAGGGAGGAGGAGGAGAAGGAGGAGGGGGGCATGGGGAGGAGGAGGAGAATGAGGAGGTGGCATGGGGAGGAGGAGGAGAATGAGGAGGGGGAGGAGGAGGAGGAGGAGGGGACATGGGGAGGTGAAAGGGAAGAAGTGAAGGAGGAGGGGGCATGGGGAAGAGGAGGAGGAGGAGGAGGAAGGGGCATGGGGAGGATGAAGAGGAGGAGTATTTGTGATTTAGAATTTACAAGAGTTCTTTTTCATATATGTGAATTTAAGAACCCCAAACTTTTTTCAGACGAAATGAACGACCAAATTTATTAAATAGAAATAAGCACAAAAAGAAAAAAAATTGCCAGACATTATTAGCCAGAGCACAATATGTATTCAACGTCACGGTCTTGAAGGTGTTAAAATCTATTTGATTCGCGTAGGAAGTCCAAACAAACACGACACATGTATCAATGGACCCCCCCTCCCCCTCCCCCCTCCTTCACCCTCCCCCCCCTCCCCCAATTGAGTGTTGGGTCCTTCACTCAATCGCCTTCTTATCATAAGTGGCCCGCAGTACTCGCTCACACAAAGTACATCACAGCCTCTGTGGTGGTTCTGTACGAGTACTAGGTCACGGCGCGCGCGCTCTCTCTCTCTCTCTCTCTCTCTCTCTCTCTCTCTCTCTCTCTCTCTCTCTCTCTCTCTCTCTCTCTCTCTCTCTCTCTCTCTCTCTCTCTCTCTCTCTCTCTCTCTCTCTCTCTCTCTCTCTCTCTCTCTTCTCCCTCTCTATCCTTCCTTCCTTCTCTGTTTCCTTTCTCCCCCTCTTTCTTTCTCTCCATCTTTTCCCTCTCTTTGCTTCTCTCTCTCTCTCTCTCTCTCTCTCTGTCCTCCTCTCCCTTCTCCCTCCCTCTCCTTCCTTCCCCCCACTCTCTTTCTCTCACTATTTCTTTCTCCGTATCTCTCCCTCCTCCCCCTCTCCCTCTCTCTCCTTCCTCCCCCACTCTCTCCCTCCCTCCCTCTCTTTCCCTTCTCCCTCTCTCTCTTTCCTTCCCCATCTCTCTCTCTCTCTCTCTCTCTCTCTCTCTCTCTCTCTCTCTCTCTCTCTCTCTCTCTCTCTCCCTCCCTTCTCCTTCTCTCACCTTCCTTCCCCCACTCTCTCTTCTTTCTTTCTCTCTCTTCTTTCTTTCTCTCTCCCATATCACGTTAAAGAAAAAAAGAGTTGGAGAAGGGCAGCATAATATTCTGCACACACATACACGCACACACACACACACACACAGAGACACACACACACACACACATACACACACATACACACACACACACACACACACACACACACACACACACACACACACACACACACACACACACACACACACACACACACACACACACACACACACACACACACACGTTTCGTCTATGTAGCGTTGTGTTTCTATGCCAACCTGTGTACACACACAAATCACATTATCTCAACAGTGTATGCCTGTTTGTGTTTGATCTTAGATCACGTGCCGGACGCGTGATCGATAGCTATTACCCTCGGGGATGAGAGGTTCATAAGTCGAGTGACCCGACCCATGGGTAATGTGTGCTTGTGTGTGTGTGTGTGTGCGTGTGCGCATATGTGTGTGTATGTGCGTGTGCGTATATGTGTGTGTGTGCGTATATGTGCGTGTGTGCGTGCGTGCGTGTGTGTGTGTGTGTGTTGTGCGCTGGTGTTTTCCTGGGAACAAGCGAGCCTTTACGGCCGTTCTTACTTAGCTAACTGGCCACCAGCCTCACCACCCACCACCCGCCTCCTCTCTCCAGGTCCTCTTTCTCTCCCTCTCTCCTCCCTCACTCTCTCACTCCCTCCCTCACTCCCTACGTCTTCTCCACCTCTTCCTCCCGTCCGCTTCCCCTCTCATCCTCCTCTTCCTCTTCCCCCTCCTCTTCCTCCTCCTCCTCTTCCTCCTCCTCTTCCTCCTCCTCCTCCTCCTCTTCCTCCTCCTCTTACTCCTCCTCCTCTTCCCCTCCCCCTTCTCCTCCCCTCCTCCTTCCCTAGTACGTCTTCACCTCCTCTTTGTCTTTCTTCTCATCGTCCTCTTCCTCCTCCTCTTCCTCCCCCGTCTCCTTTTCTCCCTCATTCCTCCACCTCCTCGTTCCTCCCTTCCTCGGGCTGAACTTGCTGTTGTAGTGGTAGCGTCTTGGCCTGCTAACTCAGCCGTCCCAAGATCGGCCCCGTCTGTAGTTAACACCATCATCACTAAGAATAACACCAACAGCAATGCCAATGCACCAACAGCTGTACTACGGTCAATACCACCACCACCAATACCACTAACATGGCCACCACCGCCACGAGTACCACCATTTATACCACCACTACCACCAGCCACTACCATCACCCAATACCACCATCACCACTATCCACTATCACCATCACCACAACCATTACCAATACCACCATCACTACCACCACTACCACCACCAGCATCCACTACCTACTGTCACCATCACCCTATCACCACTACCTACTTCCACCACCATAACCACTACCACCACCCGTCACCACCCCCACTACCATTAACCACTATCACCACCACCATAACCACCACCCTTTCACCACTACCCACTTCCACCACCACCACTTGCAACACTGCCCACCACCATCACCACTACTATCACTATCACCACCATCCCCCATTCTCACCTACTTCCGAGGAAGGCAAGGAGTCGTATGTTGGATGTTGCTTTTAGGAGCAAGAAAGAGAGAGAGAGAGAGAGAGAGAGAGAGAGAGCTCTTGTCGCTCTTCCTGTCTCGCTTAGCACTCAGACATTTTCCACGCTCCTCTTAGGGCCACCCTCTCCCCTCCCCTCCCCCCTCCCCTCCCCCTCCCCTCCTCCTCTCCCCTCACCTCCCCGTCCCCCCTCACCTCCCCCTCCCCCTCACCTCCTCCTCTCCTCTCACCTCCCCCTCCCCCCTCACCTCTCCTCTCACCTCCCCCTCCCCCCTCATCTCCCCCTCCCCCTCACCTACCCCTCTCCCCTCCCCTACCTCTACCCCATACCTCCCCCTCTCCTCTCACCTCCCCCTCTCCCCTCACCTCTCCCTCTCCCCCACACCCACCAAATCTTCCAGATTGCCTGGATGTTCGCCCCAGTTAGCACTGTGGTGTTCCTCCACAATCCTCATCTTCCTCTTCCTCTTCCTCCGCCTATTCCTCTTCCTCCTCATACTTCTGCTGCCGCTTCTCCTCGTCTTCCTATTGTTGCCCTTCTTTCCCTTCTTCTTCCTCCTGGCCCTGCTCCTCTTCCTCCTCCGCATCCTCCTCCTTTTTCTTCCTCGTTTTATTTCCCCCCTTTTCTTAGTAATTTCCTCTTCATCATCGTCATATTCCGTTATTTTTTTTCTATTACAGTTGTATCTCCCCCTTAACTCTGCTGTCCCCACTTTCCTCCTTATTTCCTCCTTACATTAATTCCAAACTTACTTCACTCTTCCCTCCTATTTCTCCTTTTTTAATAACTACATTTGAGAAAAATAAGACGACATCTTGTCCGCCATTTTGTCGGCCATTTTGTTTAGTGTTGCTACCGGAAGTTCGGGCAGTGAAGAACAAGGCACAACAGAACGTTAGAATACATAAATAGAAACCAAACAGAAACTCGAGAACCAGAAAAAAAAATGTAATAAAAAAAAATCTGACAAAAACGTTACCCACCAAACAGGAAATCAAAACAAAGGAAGATAAACTCGTCATAAATCACTACAATTGGATGGAGTGAATACAACAACAATCAATGCTAATTCGCCAACACGGAGGTAATGTAAGATTAAAGAGTCGACAGAAAGGAACATAAGAACATTAGACAGGAGACTGGAAGAGGCCATAAGGCCTACACTAGGCAGTTCCATGTCCATTACCACCTATCATCCCCATCCGTAAAGTTGTATAATATTTTGTTAAAACAACCGATAGTTTCAGCACTCACTACTACATGGTTACTAATTCTATTCCATTCGTTGACCAATCTAATAGTAAACCAGTTCTTGCCTATTTCCTTCTTAAATCCAAATTTGTCCAATTAAGATATATTACTCTAAGTCTTGCCCTGTTGTCTTAATACGATGACCTTGTCTGCATGACCCTTGGTAAACCCCTTGATCCACTTGAAGAATAAGGAAAGGGAGAGAGAGAGAGAGAGATTAATATTCTATTCAGTGGAGTTGAAATTGCTCGACTTTATGTCAGTCATGTTGGGCGTTTTGTTAATTTCTCAACTGCGTTTCATCGCGTAGGTCCCTCGCCCATCAGCCACAACCTTGACCCTCAATTCATCGTCCCCGGGGACCTGGACATAATTATTTGACCTTGGATTCGCGTCTTCCCTTCCTCTTCGTCCGCCTCCTCATCCTTCTCCTCCTCCTCCTCGACCTCCTCCTCCTCCTCCTCCTCCTCGACCTCCTCCTCCTCAACCTCCTCCTCAACCTCCTTCTCCTCGCCCTCCAGTATTTCTGATACCATCCACAATTGGATTAAAGACTGGTTCTCTGACCGAAAACGGAGTTGTAATTAACGGGGCTTCATCTAGCTGGCTCGATGTAAAAAGTGGCGTACCGCAGGGATCAGTTTTGGGACCCGTTTTGTTCTTAATATATGTAAATGATTTAGACGAAAGCCTCCTTTGTAAAGTATCAAAGTTTGCTTATGAAACACAAAAATTACCGGTAAAGTAACAACCACCAAAGAGAGAAACTGCAATCCGATCTAGACAGATTATCAAGTTGGGCTAGCAAGTGGCAAATGAAATTTAACGTTAACAAATGTAAAGTCATGCACATTGGAAGTAACAATAATCACGTCCAATACCAAATGAATGGCGAAATACTGGATTCAGTAAATAAGGAAAAAGACTTTGTAGTTTTAATATCGAATGATTTGAAGCCAAGTCAACATTGCTCAGAAGTTGTTAAAACAGCAAATAAATTGGTTGGCTTTATCGGACGAGTCTTCGAAAATAAATCAGAAAAGATATTGCTAAAACTTTATAATTCCTTGGTCCGTCCCCATCTTGAATACTGTGTACAATTTTGGTCCCCATACTACCAGAAAGATATTAGCAAACTAGTAAGAGAGTAACTAAAATGATACCAAGGCTAAGAAATCTGCCGTATGAAGAAAGAGTTAAAAGTCTAATTTTTTTCTCACTTTCAAAAAGGAGAATGCGAGGTTTAATCGAAGTTTTTAAAATGTTCAAAGGCTTTGGCAACATCAGTGTCGAAGATTACTTTCCACCGTCGTTGAAAGTAACACAATGTCATCATTCAAAAATCGCTTAGATAAATATTTGGACTCTAATCCGCAAATGAAATATTATCCTTTGTAATAAAAGATCTGACAGCGCGGCATCTAATTGGATAGGATAGTGGTAGTAGTAGTAGTGTTTAGTTCTTCTTCTCTCGCCTTGCTGTCCTGTTTCTTCACTGTAGTTTAGTATAGTTAACACATACAGCTTCTTAAGGGCCAGTAGGCTTGCTGTTTTTTGTTCTTCTTTTGTGTTTCTTTGTGCTGTGTTCGTCCTCCTTCTCCTCCTCCTTCTCCTCCTCCACCTCCTCGTCCTCCTCCTCCTCGTCCTCCTTCTCCTCCTCGTCCTCCTCGTCCTCCTCGTCCTCCTCTTCCTTGTCCTTGGGAAGATAAAACTATAGAAATAATAGAAACTGGGAAGAGAACACTAGAAAAAAGAAAATGGGATGCGAAAGAGTCTTAGAACAGCTCTTCCCCCACCAATTTCCTCCTCATCTGAATAGATTAATTTGGTTATAACCAGAACAAAATTGACAAAGGGCATCACAGCCTTGAAGATATTTCGTATAATAATAATTATAAATAATTCCTGTGTATGAACAACCCTGGTATACGGGCATCCTTCACAGTAACGGGAGAGAGAGAGAGAGAGAGAGAGAGAGAGAGAGAGAGAGAGAGAGAGAGAGAGAGAGAGAGAGAGAGAGAGAGAGAGAAGGGTTAAGTGAACCCGAGAAGATAATCCCTGATGGGACAACCTGGTCGTGATGGGTTTGTTAAACCCAATTGAACCCAAGAGGGACCGACGTGGTCCAGTGGTTAGAACGCTGGGCTCACGTGTTGTGTTTGTTTATTCCCGGTTCGAGTCCCTTCAAGGATCCACCAGGACCCCTTCCCTGTGCTGGCCTTTGGTGGGGCGTCGAGTAGGTGGTGGTCCCCCCGCGATGTGGGACAAGAGACACTCAGTAACCAGCTGCAGTCCACTACCAAACGAAGGCCTCCCCAACGTTTTCTAAGAGTTTTACGACTGCGTGAACCTCTGCCATGCTACTCCTGCAAGATTTTCTTGTCTCTATTCTCAGTCATTTGTCTAGCGATGGAGAAGGAATATTAATAGTATCATTATTATTATTATTATTATTATTATTATTATTATTATTAGTAGTAGTATTTCACAAAATAAGGATAATTACATAAAGAAAAGCTCCTTGTATAACCTTTTACCTCTTCTTCCTCCATCTCCCCACTCCTTCCCCCATCCTCCCATCCCTCCATTCCTTCCCCCATCCCCTCCCCCCCCCTCCTTCCCCCCCTCCTTCCCCCCCTCCCCCTCCCCCCACCCCACTTGACATCGGAATAGAGCGTTTTGGGGAATGTGTTGACATGTTAAACAGCGAACTATCACCACAACGCCTTGTTGGGTTAGACAAGACTAGACATACCAGACACTTGTCCACCTCGCGGGATGAAAAATTTCTGTGACGTCACATCCGGTTAAGAAGCCAGCTGTGGGACGAGAAGGAAGAAGAAGGAGAGGACCGAGTTTGCATTTTAGGACATTTTAATCCTAAATCTGTAATGGGCCGTGAAGCTGCGTAGAGGATTTATTTATTTATTTGTTTGTTTATGGAATTATTTGTTAGTTTATCTGTAACAGGGCCATTGAGAGTCCAGCCCGTGGTGCTGCACAGAGACGGCTATATATTTGTTTATTTGCTTAATTATTTTTATATATTTATTTAATTGTTTTTATATACATTGCCATTACGGCTTCTTTCCCTTTAGTCTCTCTATCTCAGTCTCTCTATCCCTCTCTTCTCCCTATCTCTCA